>NC_092860.1:63222394-63234393 GCF_032062135.1 Pyxicephalus adspersus
TGATGCTACCGCCACCTCCACACTATGTCCTTGTGCCACTCTGTGGCCTCCTGATGCTACCGCCACCTCCACACTCTGTCATTGTGCCACTCTGTAGCCTCCTGATGCTACCGCCACCTCCACACTTTGTCATTGTGCCACTCTGTGGTCTCCTGATGCTCTCGCCACCTCCATACTCTGTCATTGTGCCACTCTGTAGCCTCCTGATGCTGTCGCCAACTCCATTCTCTGCCATTGTGCCACTCTGTGGTCTCCGCCTGATGCTGCTGCTGACGCCAACTCCACACTCTGTTATTGTGCCACTTTGTGGCCGACTCATGGTGCTGCCACCTCCACACTCTGTCATTGTGCCACTCTGTGGTCTCCGCCTGATGCTGCTGCTGATGCCAACTCCACACTGTGTCCCTGTGCCACTCTGTGGCCTCCTGATGCTGCCGCCACCTCCACACTCTGTCATTGTGCCACTCTGTGGTCTCCTGAGGCTGTCACCACCTCCAGACTCTTTCATTGTGCCACTCTGTGGCCGACTCATGCTGCTGCCATCTCCACACTCTGTCGTTGTGCCACTCTGTAGCCTCCTGATGCTGCCGCCACCTCCACACTACGTCCTTGTGCCACTCTGTGGCGTCCTGATGCTGCCGCCACCTCCACATTCTGTCATTGTGCCACTCTGTAGCCTCCTGATGCTGCCGCCAACTCCACACTCTGTCATTGTGCCACTCTGTGGCCTCCTGATGCTGCCGCCACCTCCACACTCTATCATTGTGCCACTCTGTGGTCTCCTGATGCTGTCGCCACCTCCAGACTCTGTCATTGTGCCACTCTGTGGCCTCCTGATGCTGCCACCACCTCCAGACTCTTTCATTGTGCCACTCTGTGGCCTATTCATGCTGCCACCACCTCCAGACTCTGTCATTGTGCCACTCTGTGGCCAGTTATCCCTGTGGTAAATTTTCTGACACCTCCTGCTCCTGACCCAAAAGTAGTAAGGATCAAGAGGCCCCATGTTAGCCCTGCAGGTCGTGCTGGGGCCGCTGCTCCCAATTGCAGGCACGGGAGCCGGGTCCTATGTTTCAGGTAGAGTAACCCCAGCACCTGTGTTCCATGCCAGATATTCCTTCCTGCTGGAGACTTCCACTGGTGTTTGAGCTGGCGTGGGTGTGTCTCTCTTCATCTATGAAGCAACACATACACGCCCTCTGTTTCTACAGCCTATGGCTGGATCTCTGCTAGTATTTAAAGGCACTTCCCACTACAGGAAGTTGCCTAAGCAATCTCAAGGTTTAGCTTGTCTAAACTCCTAGTGCAAAGGTGCTTCCTCTGTTTGCTTTGCTGTGTACCGGACCTTGTTTACTTACCCTTGGACTTTGCCTGTTCGCCGCCTGACCCTGACCTCGGATTATGTTTTTGGACTTTTGCTTGATTGCCACCTGACCCTGACCTCGGATCTTGTTTTTGGACTTTGATTGCCACCGCCCTCTTGGCCACGCAAACCCCCTCGGTGCTTGCACCGAGTACCCTGACCTCTCTGGTCTGCTGCCACTGACCTGGGGGTCGCTCTGGAGTGGCACCTGGCAGCTACCCTGTGGCCCAAGCCTATCCTCACCATCAGAGGCTCTAGTGAAGACCAGGTAGCGGCTTAGTTACGCCCCTCTGGAGCAAACCCAGTCAGTGGCACAGTGGGTCCCCACCCGCGTGCATTACACCCCTCTTTCACGGTCTGTATTCATTCTTAAAATCCTGATGCTGCTGTCACCTCCAGACACTGTCATTGTGCCACTCTGTGGCCAGTTATCCCTGTCCCTGTTATCACCTCCTGCTGCTAACCCAAAAGTAGCAAGGATCAAGAGGCCCCACTTTCACTGTCTGTATTCAGACTGAAAATTAAGATCAAGCGAGCTTTTGCTCTTCTGCTCCACGGGAGGTTCCTGTCCTCCCTGAGCTTGCCTTAGGACACCTGCGTTACTGTTTAACAGGTGTACCTCCCCAGTCAAACTCCCTACCTCTCACTGTCCCCGGAGGGGGTTGCAACCGGTGCGCAGCGGGCGCTTGGAGCCAGAAGTGAGAGCCCCTCGGAGTCAAGTCCCCGCCTGATGCCACACAGCAGATGCCAAGTGCTCCTTCTTTCTCCCACCTTCGTCTACTGGTATTGCCACCCACCGCCCCACTCTGTCACTGGGTCACTTTGTGGTCTCCTGATGCAGCTGCCATCTCCACACTATGTCACCTTGCCACTCTGTGGTATCCTCCTGATGCTGCTGCCATCTCTACACTATGTCACCTTGCCACTCTGTGGTATCCTCCTGATGCTGCTGCCACCTCCAGACTCTGTCATTGTGCCACTCTGTAGCCTCCTGATGCTGCTGCCACCTCCAGACTCTGTCATTGTGCCACTCTGTAGCCTCCTGATCCTGTTGCCAACTCCAGACTCTGTCATTGAGCCACTCTGTGGTCTCCGCCTGATGCTGACGCCAACTCCACACTATGTCATTGTGCCACTCTGTGGCCTCCTGATATTGCCACCACCTCCAGACTCTGTCATTGTCCCACTCTGTGGTCTCCGCCCTGATGCTGCTGCTGCTGCCGCCACCTCCACACTATGTCATTGTGCCACTCTGTGGCCATCTGATGCTGTTGCCAACTCCACACTGTCATTGTGCCATTTTGTGGCCTCCTGATGCTGCCACCACCTCCAGACTCTGTCATTGGGCCACTCTGTGGTTTCCTCCTGCTGCTTCCACCTTACCACTATGTCATTGTGCCACTCTATAGACTTCTCAAGCTGTTCTCCCACCCTCCCCACTCCATGACTGGGCCACTATTTTGCCTTTTTGGCCTGGATGACATCACTATTTATTTGATCCTTCTTCAGATCTGTCAGAAGGAAGGAAAAAAGAGACGCACAACGGATCCTGTTTGTGTAGCAGCTGTAAGGCCTCTATGGTCCCATCAGAATTGGCTTATGATTTGGTAGCCAAAAGCAGTAGTGGGTACAAAACATAGAAGACATGCAAATATTCCATTCACGTGTCATCCCTGTTTTGGATCCACTCCTGTTTTTTTGCATGTATTTTTTGCATTAGCAATACTGATGGATTATTGAGCAAATGCTGACCGAGTGAAGGCATATACTCCACAGACAGGATCAGTTTTTTGTGGGTTATTGTTCTGATGGATCAGAGGAAGGGCAAAATAATCAGTGACATCAACACAAACTTAGTGCTGACACCCTCTCCACTCTGTCGGGGGGGCTCTACTTGTATAAGCGGTTAATAGAACAGGTTCTGTAGACATCTTTGTAAAATCAGCTGACAAGGCTGTAAAAGGAGTGCGCTTCTTCTTGACGCTAACATGGACCTGTAAGGAGTTCATACTTGAGTTATTTGGTCAGTTTTGGCCCCATGACTGCCCAAATAAGTGAAGTGTGCAGTGATTCTAATAGCGACGCCCGTCATCTGCATGTCATACTGACTCACAGTATTATTTCACTACCACAGCGGACTCCCTATGCGTGTTACTGCAAGGCACAGTGTTCTACACCACTATCAAGGCTCTCTGCAGGCCGGAAATAGACAATTTTTAATGTGATTCGCCGCAAATAAATTCAGATCGAAGCGAATCTTTTTCTAAAAATTTGGCGAACCGGCCAAATCGAATTTTTGAGAAATTCGCTCATCTCTAGTAATAAGTTTAAGAGGCTAAAATTAAAACCTATGTGGCTCACAGCTGATGGTAAAAAAGCCATAATGAACAAGAAAAGGGCATTCTAAAAATGTAAAAATGAAGGATCACCTTCATCGTTTCAAAACACTAAAAAATATAACAAAAGATGTAAAAAGAAGATAACGTGCAAAACTTCCAAACGAAAGACAGATTCCAAACGCCCCCCCCACAGATTTTTAAAATATATTATTAGCAAAAATATCAGATCTGAGCATGTAGGTCCTAAAGGATGTCGCTGGGTTGGTAACTGGGGATAAAGAAAAGGCAGATTTACTAAACACTTTCTTTTATCTCTGTGTACAGAAAGGAAAATGGCAGAGCTCAAGTCCAAATTCATAATAGCAGTGTCACTGCCTTAAATGAGTCACAATGGCTGAAAATTGATATGATTGAGAGACAGTTGGGCAAAATTAAGGTTGACAAAGCACCAAGACCTGATTGATTACATCCACGTGTATTCAAAGAGCTGAGCTCGTGTATTCAAAGAGCTATTTCAAACCCATTATTTCTATTTTTTAGAGACTCCTTAGTCACTGGCATGGTACCGATGGATTGGCGTAAGGTCAATGTGGTTCGTATCCTTAAAAAGGGAGCAAAAGCATTACCAGGTAACTACAGACCGGTTTATTTAACTTCCATAGTTGGAAAGGTCCTAGAGAGTTTGATAAAGAAATGCTAGAAAATAAAACTATAAGTGATAGCATGGCTTCAAGAAAGACTGAAGTTGTCAATCAAATTTACTCCCTTTTTTATGAGGAAGTAAGTAAACAGGTAGACAGTGGAATAGCAGTTGATATAGTATACTTTGCTAAAACATTTGACACCGTACCCCACAGACGGGTAATATGAAAGTTAGGGTCAATGGGTTTAGAAAAGTCAGTCTGTAAATGGGTAGAGAACTAGGTTAAAGACCGCATCCAGAGAGTTATATTTAATGATTCATACTCTGAATGGTCCAAGGTTATTAGTGGTGTACCCCACGGCTAAGTGTATGGACCTTTACGGTTTAACATCTTTATAAATGATATAGAGTTTGAAATAAAAGTACCATTTCTGTGTTTGCAGATGACACCAAACTATGTAATGGAATTAAGTCCATACAGGATGTCCATAATCTACAAGCAGATCTGGATGTATTGCTTGATTGGGCAGCCAAGTGGCAAATGACATTTAATATAGATAAATGTAAAGTTATGCACTTGGGGGCTTACAACATGCATGCTTCATACTGTATAGGGGGAATACATTTGGAGGAGTCAGGAATGGAAAAGGATCTAGGGGTTCTGGTAGATCAAAGACTTAACAACACCATGCAATGCCAAGCTGCAATATCTAAGCCAGTAAAGTACTTTCTTGTAATAAAAGAGGAATAGACTGCAGAGATGGAGACATAATCCTGTTTTGGGCACCAGTTCACAAAAGGTCATTGTGGAATTGGAGAAAGTGCAGAGAAGGGCAACTAAACTATTAAAAGGAATGAAGGAGCTCAGCAGAGGAGAGAGTCCTATAGGGTTTTATATCTAGGATAGGGTTTATTTTACTAGTGCTTGAACTTGATGGACTTATGTCTTTTTTCAACTTAACCTACTATGTACTTATATATGTAGGTATATTATTTTAATAAATGCAATTAGAACAGATGTTTGTCTCAACATATTTTAGGGCAGCATGGTGTCAGTTACTGTATATATTCCTCCCTGTAAGTTATTCACAAAGCAAAAAATTTATGGAGCATAGACATTCAATAACTTCTGGAGCAAGTTGTGCTTTGATATGCAAAAAGAAACAACTGCAGAGTTTGTCTTAGTCATTAAAGAGTTACAGGATGTTGCAGAAAAGCTCAGTCCTTAAGATCACCCACAACCTCAGCTGTGTTTAGCAAAAGGTTTCTTCTGCAAGTCATGCACACGAGTGAGCATGTTGATGTTTCTTTTATGTCATTACCTGTTTTATTACATTTTTCAACACATAATCTTCAAGAAAATTGTTTAAAACTGTTTTTCAAACCCATGTAAATTTATTTTGGGATGCAACACTATTTATTTCGTTTAAGTTGTCAAAAAAGGATCTGGGGGGGGGGGGGGGGGGCGTGTCTGGCTGCCTATCAAGTTGGCCGCATACTGAAGGAGCTCTGTGATAACCTGGGCTAAAGTGACGGATATTTCAGCGATTTTACACCTCCAGACATCTCTTTGAATTGGGGTAGCTTCTCTGACAGACTATGACAAAGCGCAAGAAGGGGAAGGCAGAGCCTCAAAAGCTCTCTTACTTTTTCCAGCCTCAGCACTCCTGTGCCTCTCAAAATGGCGCAAAGACTCCGCAGTCAGCGTCTTCACCTGCATCTAAAGCACAAGAGTCGCCTCTACATATGAGTTCCGCACAATTGGGCAGCAGTCCGGACAGCCTGGATAGCTCATCTTATCACTGAGTATCTCCCTCAATCTCTCCCTCCTCAGCACAGCAAGAGGTATGTGGGGCCCTGGATAGCGCAGTAGGCGAGACCGGGGATGCTACTTTGCAGACAGGCCTTGCAGGGGGAATAGAGTTAGAACACTATCAAGCAGGAGAGTCTTCACTATCTACAGCAACTCTGAAAAAGATGGTATTGTCGCTTAGACACTCCATTCAACACGATTTAAATTCTATGTTGGGCAAATTTAACAGAACGCTTGATGGATTTGGGAAACAAAGCCACCATATGGATTCTAAGTTGGATGAATTCTCTCAGGCCCAAAATGATTTAGTTGATGCACATCACGATCATGAAGATGAGATAACTTGGCTTAGGTCAAAAGTGGCGGACCTAGAAGATAAATCTAGACGGAATAAAATCAAAGTGAGAGGCATTCCAGAAACAGTAGCTCAAGGGGACTTGATTTCTTATGTCCAATCCATGTGCCAAGTACTGGTACCATTGGAGACAGAATCAGATCTTACAATTTATAGGGCGCATAGAATCCCTAAGCCTACCATTCTATCTGCGGGTGTACCCAGAGATGTTCTGGTTTGTATGCATTTTTTTCATGTCAAAGAATGGCTGTGGCAAGGAAGGCAGATGCTCTACCGGAGCAATATCGCAATGTACAACTCTGCAGATTTGTCAGCATTAACGATTCAAAATCGTGGGAAGCTTGCACCTCTCACAAAACTTTTGAGGGAAAAACAAATTGTGTATAGATGGGGCTTTTCGACCAAACAATTGATATCCTATAATGGGAAAATGCACCAAGTCATATCTGTGGAAACGGGGATGAAACTTATCCAAAGCTGGAATTTGGGCAATGTTGACCCTTTGGCAAGCTCACCAAGATCCCCAGGTAAAGTGGCTCGTGAGTGGACATGAAGCCGCCTGGAGTGGGTATTTTAAAGAAAGCCCAGTACAGGTCATGTTCTGGCTTTTTGCCTGATTCAAGTAAATGTTCTACCAGGTTCTGGTTTTGCCCGATTCACCTGGTTCTCAACCAGGGAGACTCACTCTGTTCCTAAAAATTCTTTTATTATTTGTAGGTTTTGCCGGTTATTTTTTTGTTTTCACAAGGGATTATTTAACATATAATTCCCTCTTTCCCTTTTCCTTTTATGTCAAAAATAAATGGAAGGCCAACAGGCGCCAAGCTTTTCTGAGTATGCCAAAGTCACCATGCTGTGGGGTATCAAAATTGAGAATGGGCCTTGATTTTTATCGCAGCTCTCCCCATACAAGATGACGCGTTTTGTGTTTTGAAAGAGCGTTACTACATAAGGAAGTTCATCGTTTGAAAGGAGATGTACTTTTTGCTCAGGAAACGCACCTTTACAGTACTTTGGCGCCCAAATGGAATATCAAGTCATTTTCTAATGTTTATATGGCAAGGATCCCTAAAAAGAAATGCGAGTTCTAATAGCCACCTTAACTCAAAAAAGTTAACAAAGTTAAACAAGGAGCGTTAATAATCGCAGGAGATTTTAATATGACCCCATATTACTCTATGGACTCTAACTCCAGCGCTAAGAGAAAGCATAGACACCTGCGCAATCTTTTACCCGAGTTCGAACTCCATGATGTGTGGAGATGCCAGCATGGATCTGAGAGGGACCTGTCACATGAATAATAAAGGGGACCTGTCACATGAATAATAAAGAGTACCTGTCACATGAATATTAAAGAGGACCTGTCACATGAATAATAAAGGGGACCTGTCACATGAATAATAAAGGGGACCTGTCACATGCATAATTAAAGGGGACCTGTCACATGAATAATAAAGAGAACCTGTCACATAAATTTTAAAGAGCACCTGTCACAAGAATAATAAAGGGGACCTGTCACATGAATACTAAAGGGGACCTGTCACATGAATATTAAAGAGCTCCTGTCACATGAATAATAAAGGGGACCCGTCACATGAATAATAAAGGGAACCTGTCACAAGAATATTGAAGAGACCCTGTCACATGAATATTAAAGAGCACCTGTCACATGAATAATAAAGAGCACCTGTCACATGAATATTAAAGAGCACCTGTCATATGAATATTAAAGGGGACCTGTCACATGAATAATAAAGGGGACCTATCACATGAATAATAAAGGGGACCTGTCACATGAATATTAAATGGAACCTGTCACATGAATATTAAAGAGCACCTGTTACAGGAATAATAAAGGGGACCTGTCACATGAATAATAAAGAGGACCTGTCATATGAATATTAAAGAGCACCTGACACATGAAAAATAAAGAACACCTGTCACATGAATATTAAAGGAGACTTGTCACATGAATATTAAAGGAGACTTGTCACATGAATATTAAAGAGCACCTGACACATGAATAATAAAGAGCACCTGTCACATGAATAATAAAGAGCACCTGTCACATGAATAATAAAGGGGACCTATCACATGAATATTAAAGCGCTCTTGTCACATGAATAATAAAGGGGACCTGTCACATGAATATTAAAGAGCTCTTGTCACATGAATAATAAAGGGGACCTGTCACATGAATATTGTCACATGAATAATAAAGGGGACCTGTCACATGAATATTAAAGAGCTCTTGTCACATGAATAATAAAGGGGACCTGTCACATGAATATTAAAGAGAACCTGTCACATAAATTTTAAAGAGCACCTGTCACATGAATAAAAGAAGGGGACCTGTCACATAAAAATATTAAAGAGACCCTGTCACATGAATATTAAAGAGCACCTATCACATGAATAATAAAGGGAACCTGTCACATGAATATTAAAGAGCACTTGTCACATGAATATTAAAGAGTACCTGTCACATGAATATTAAAGAGCTCTTTTCACATGAATAATAAAGGAGACCTGTCACATGAATATTAAGGAGCACCTGTCACAAGAATAATAAAGGGGACCTGTCACTTGAATATTAAAGAGAACCTGTCACATCAATAATAAAGAGCACCTGTCACAATATTGATGTGTTAGGTGCTCTTTAATGTTGATGTGACAGGTCCTCTTTAAAGCTGGGTCTACATGAAGGGTTTTAAAAATGCATATAAACGTTCTTACCACGTTTAAATTCCTTTTTTATGCACTTTTACAAGCGTTTTAAAGCTTAACTTTAAAACGCTAAAAAACTTTTACAAACGCCTATGATGTGGTTTACCGTATATGTTATAGATACAGAAAACATGTCACAGCTCCTCTAGGGCTACAGGAGCAATCAGGGGAGCGGAGCTGTCAGCTTAGCAGAGCTCCACTGATCGCTCTGCTCCCTGATTGGCTGAGGATAGGGAAATCCTGATGATGCTTGAGCTGTCATCAGGGTTTCCTATTTCTCAGCCAATCACAGAGCACTAGAGATGAATGGGCACATGTCTCCCCATTCATGTCTAGTGCTGAATGGTTGAGAAACGTAAAACCTCAGCCAATCACAGAGCACTAGGTGTCAATGGAGAACCTTGTTCTTATTTAAACCCTAGTGCCCTGTGATCCCTTACTGTCAGGAGGAGTCCCAGGGCTGTGCTCATGTCATGATTGCAGCCATGGAAATCATCCTGTCATTGGGATAACCTGAAAAAAAGTTACACAAACACACACATTTATTAAAATAATTTAACATTAAAGCCTCGTGCAATGTTCTACACATATTTTAACCCTTTCAGAGAATGAGTAAGGGGTTTAATTTACCTCTGTACTCATTCCCCAGGGTGGGGTGGTGAAGATCTGGGAATCTCCTAATTAAAGGGGGCTTCCAGATTCCAAAGACCTGCTAAAAACGTTTATTAAAACCCCCATTGTTTTCAATAAAAGCTTTCATAGAAAGCTTAAAAATGCTTGTAAAAGCCTCCATTGAGTTCTATGGGAGCGTTTTCAAGTGTTTCTCCTGCGTTTTATTTTTTTAAAGGTTGCAAGCAACGTTTAGGATAAAGCTCAAAAATGTGCCTGAAGGAGTCCTGGTGTTAATATTCCAATCGGAATGCATGGGGTCTTTAAATGTGGGCTTTAAAAGCCTCAAGTTAAATGCTAGGGAAACAGTTCGTGTAGACTAAAGCTGCGTACACACGTCTAATAATTATCGTTAGAAACGACCGACGAACAACCGTATGGCCAAAATTTGTTCTAAAAAAAAAGTGACCAACGACGCCAATGAATGAGGATTGTCGACGATTGTTCACTATCTATCTTGTGTACAGTTGTTCAGTGATCGTGCATGTTTCTGCGGTACACTTTCTCCTTTACATGTCACTTCCTGCATCGTTCAAACGTTTGTATGTAGAGTGTGTTGGTGGATTATATTTGAACGATCGTAATGTTACAGCATGTACAGAATTGTGCACAATATGATTATTCAAGTATATTCGTGCATATTCGTTGATCGGCCGTAATCGTTCGTTTTCTAACAATAATTATTGGAAGTATTGGAACGCTAGCCTAAAATATTAGGCTAGCTTTAGCCTAAAATATTAGGCTAGCTTTAGCCTAATATTGATGTGACAGGTGCTCTTTAATATTCATGTGAAGTACAGGGGTATGTAATAGTGTTATGTATCTTTTTATGTATCCTTTTATAATGTATCTTTTTACATCTGTTTGGAGGCTGTAGAAGCTCTACACAGTCCTGAAAAAAACCTGAATTTTTCCCCTATTGACTTTAATGGTGTTCGACTTTGACATTCGACCACCCGAATAATTTTGCTCTATTCGAGCGAACCGCTGACGAATCTTACAGTGAGCTATTCGACCAACATTACTGGTCAAGCATCCCTTACTGGATGGTGTGTGAATTTAACAGAAGGCCAGCTGCAAAGATTTTAAAGCAAATCTGAACTTAAAACAAGCATCAATGGATATCAACCAAACAGATTTGGGTGATTGGAAGTCTATGATCTCTCCTTTATTCAAGAAAATTCTGACACTTGCAATTGTGTTGGACACTCTCTGTCATTGTTTAGGACAAAGAGTAGGAAAGTCATAGAGTTACAAAAATTAGTGAAGGAAGTTACAGATTTTTGAGAGCCTTGGTGGAGCATACCCTATAATACATACACTCATTCAATGCTTAGAACACTTTTAATAGTTTTTGTGCTTATTCAGTTATGTTTTCATTATGTTTTTTCTTTGGTTTGTTCTGTTGTAAGAGGCAATGAAAAAAGAGAGCACAAAAATCAGATGAGGTTATTATTATTAGAATATTAGGAATATTTACTGTGGATCCATTCTAATCATGGAAATGTAGTTCTGTATGTTGAGCAATTGAATAACCACCTGACCGATAAGCCCGACCTTGGTACGGGCTGGCTAAAAAATGTTACTTTTTTCGATAAGCCCGAACTATGAAAATACAGTGAGAAAAGTTCGGGTTCATCGATCACTTACCTGGTCCCGCTGCGATCGTCCATCCATCGTGTTCCAGCGTCGTCCTCCAGCGTCGGGTGTCCTCTCCGGGAAGAAGAAGCCGGCCGGCTTCTTCTTCTAAGCCGGCCGGCTTAGAAGAAAAAGCCGGCCAGCTTCTTCTCCCTCCGTGTGATGATCCAACGTTGATCGCAAAAAAAATGACTCACCTTCTCCCTCTGCTCCTCCGGACATGTCTTCTGTCTTCTTCCTTCATCCGGCGAGTGCAGTGACGATCACCGGGGTTTCCCGGTGACGTCGCTGCATGCGTCGATGCAGGCGGGAGGCGGGGCGGGAAATTCAAAATTTTGTATTGAGTTCCTTTGCATTGAACTCAATACCAAAAAGCTGTATTGAGTCCAATACAAAGAAATCCTTATATAATATATATATATAATTGTATTATATATATATTATATAAGCTA
>NC_092860.1:63235006-63322758 GCF_032062135.1 Pyxicephalus adspersus
TTCAAACATTTTTTATATTCATGATATCTACTAGAACTTTGTTCGGACATATTTCTGTAAGTTACAGGTCTACAATTTAAAAAAAAAAAATTCATTAAAACCTGTAACGCTTTTGGTACAGAAATCTAGACCTTAGTGTAACGCCCAGGTGGTTAATTATTGTAAATTATTTATATATATATATGTAAATTAGCTTATTTTAAATTCCTTTTATGTAGTAACCTTTGATTACATCTTACAGGGCTGAGATAAGTCTTTTAAAGTACGCAAGTAACAAACTATTTCTTTGTTTGAACTTAAATTCATTAAGCATTGTTTACAATGCTTTTGTGATCATTAGGACATGTCAATGCTCTTTGAATCTTATTAGGTTCCTGACCTTCACTATACTTTTAAAGCTTATTTTATATTGTCCATCCATATTCAGGGCCCAAAGCACTTCTATTTAAACATCAGGCAAGGTCACGTGGGACCCTGGTCACATGCCCAAATTCCAAGTGCCAAATTAAAAATGTTTTGTAAATTAATTCAGGGAATAACATCATCACCATCACCATCCTCAACTAACATCAATGATAAATTGACCACCTTCATCTGCCTGCACCTAATCTGCATTTATCTCCCCTTCAAAAGGTACATTGTGCATTCTGGCTGCCATATCCTGTTTATCCATTTGTTTTCTACAATATTCATCTGATTGTGTATGGTACGTCTTGCATTCTAAATGAACCTATTGCACAAATTTCCAGGGATTTGAACCAGGTATTGGAACAGGGTTGGACACACCAATACACTCTGAAATTTTCATCTCATGCCTTTGGATTGAATCACCATTTTTATCCACCTGGACGCCTGTAAGGAATATATTTTTGCTGAGTTTTGAATTTAAGTTGTTTTTGTGTTTTTTGCTATATTTTGCAGGTAATTGAGTGTCGAAACTAGTTATTTCCTCCTTATCAGTAGGTCAATATTTGCTCCATCCTTACCTTGAAGCTTCTTTCCTTGAAATATCTTGTTCAGCGAAGTTGTTAAATAAGTTTCTTGTTATTGACTAACTACTAAGTGTCTTCCACCTTGTTGTCTGACTATATAAACTGCGATGTGATATTAAAGTTTTGAGAATAAGTGATATAACAACATGCTTGAGCTGCTTGTGTGTTATTCACTGCTCCCAACGTGTTGAAAACAGAGGTCATGATAGAGAGGGAAATATTGATCTGGGATCAATCGGAAATCGCGTTAACAACACCAACACAACCTCTTCTGCTGCCATTCTGAACTGCCTTTTCACCAAGCTCTGACTGCTTCCTCCTTTTCCACACCTGGAATGCAACAAGCTGACAAGCCTAACTACAACCCATATTACAGGAGCTGCTCACATGGATTTCAGTTTGCCACATTGTCTAATGTACTCCTCTGCTTACCATGCTACTCCAAGTTAGTAAATTATCTCTAACCTCCTTGAACTCTGTTATTCTTGAGTCTCCTTTCTTCTTTCATTATCTCCATCTACTACCTGTTCCCTTGACACGATTCCTTTTGATCTACTCCGTGCCCATTTCTTCATCCTGGCCCTCACACTAACTGAACTTTTCAACCTCTCCCTTTCGACTGGTATCTATCCTCTGCTTTCAAACATATATTCTTCCTATCCTAAAGAATCCCTCACAGACCCCTCCTTACCTTCTAGCTACCGTCTGATCTTCCTTCTCCCATATGTTTCCAAACTTCTTTAGCGCCTTGTCTATAAAAGACTCACCGATTACCTGAACACAACCTTGACCCTCTCCAGTCTGGCTTTTGGGCTGCCCATTCCACTGAAACGGCCCCTACTGAAGTGGCCAATGACCTCCTCAGAGCTGAGTCCCATGGCAACTTTCCCCTTCTTCTAGATCTTTCCTCTGCTTTTGACACTGTTGATTACCCCCTTCTAATTCAAATCATGTGCTCTATTGGTATCAGTGACACTGCTCTATTTTGGATTGCTTCCTACCAGTCTGACAGCAACTCCTGTTTAATGTACAGCGCTGCATAATATGTTGTCGCTTTATTAATCCTGTTTATTAATAATAATATTAATATTATTAATATTAATAATCCTTTTGATCAGGTCAACTGGCAAATGAGAATCGCTCTCAATGTATATACTGTCTTAAACTTGTATATATAAAATAGAATTTTCTGAATTCATATGTTCATTAAATGCAAGGAGTTAAATCAACATCTTCATTAAATGTGATGAATTAAATGAACCTGACTTGTCATTGCTGTGCTATTGCTGTGGTCTGTAAATCTGTCAATAAACTCTTGTATCTGTGGATGAAGGGAGTTGCTGCGCATTTTTTACGATTGATCTTATACACAACACTAAACACTTTTTTTAGGTCTGTGTACACAAAGGAAAATGACAGAGCTCAAGACCAAATTGTAAATATTGCAAAATTGCAAGTTATTTCACAGCAATTGTTTCTAACTTTTGGAGATTCTTTAATCACTTGCAAGGTACCAATGGATTGGTGTAAGGCCAATTTGGTTCCTATTTTTAAAAAGGGAGCAATGTCATTGCCAAGCAACTACAGACCGGTAAGTTTAACTTAGATAGTTGGAAAGATCCTACAGAGTTTGATACAGAAGCACATAGAGTAGTTTCAGCTAGAAAATAGTAATATTTATTATAAGTGATAGTATGAATTTAAGACTCAGGTTGTCAATTTTACTCTCTTTTATGAGGAAGTAAGTAAACAGGTAGACAGTGGAGTAGCGGTTGATATAGTGTACATGGACTTTGCAAAAGCATTTGACAAAGGATTCTACAAATTGTTATCATGCAAATTAGGATCTATAGGTTTAAAAAATTAAATCTGTTAATGGACAGAGAACTGGCTTAAAGACTGTATAAAGAGAGTAGTGATTATTGATTCATACTCTGAATGAACTAAGGTTATTGGTGTACCCCAGGGTATAGTGTTGGGACCTGTAGTGTTTAACATCTTTATACATGATATAGAGTTTAGGATTAAAAGTACCATTTCTGTGTTTCCAGATGACACCAAACTATTTAGCGGAATAAAGACCATACAGGATGTCTATAACCTACAAGCAGACCTGGATGCACTATTTGATTGGGCAGCCAAGTGGCAAATGACATTTAATAATGATAAAGGTCTGCACTTGGGGGCTAACAACATGCATGCGGTTAGGGGAAATACATTTGGGGAGTCAAAAATGCAAAATGATCTGGGGATTTTGGTACATTATAGACTTAATATTAGCATACATTTCTAAGCTGCAATATCTAATGCTAGCAAAGCACTATTTTACTATGTATTAAAAGATGAATAGGAATATAGATTGAGAAATAATCCTGCCTCTGTACAAATCATTCATCAGTATCATCATCTGTTATATGCAGTTCAGTTTTGGACACCAGTTCTCTAAAAGGATATTGTGGAACTGGAGAGAGTGCGGAGAAAGGCAACTAAACTAATAAAAAGAATAGAATAGTTCAGCTATGAGGAGAGATTAGCTGAACTGATTGTATTCTCCCTTGAGATGAGGCATTTATGGGGGGGGGGATATGATCACCCTATATAAATATTTAAATGGTCCAAATAGAGAACCTACTTCCTAATTGTTCAGTTTATGGCCATTACAAAGGACAAGGGGGCACTTTTACGTCTGAAGGAAAATATATTTAAGCTCAAAATAAGGAAGGGATTCTTCACAGTAAGGTTTGTAAAAATATATGTAATAGGCTACCTCAGGAAGTAGTTTCAGCAAGTACTATGGATTTCTATAAGAACAGATGCTTTTCTAGAAGCACAAAATGTACTTGGTTTTAAAGTTTTAAATAAAGATAACAGAGACTGTTGATCCAGGGAACATCCAATTGCCGGGATCAGGAAGGAATTTTTTTCCCACGTTGGAAATTAAATAAAGGGTTTTTGCCTTCCTCTGGATTAAGTATGTCTATAGAGTTTTTTATCTTTACCTAACTTTAACACTTAACATGCTTACCTCTTCCTCGCTAAAGCGCAGACGCCTCTCTCCTGCACATGCAGGCAGTTCTGAGCCTGGACACGCCTGCTTCTATAGATTTAATCAGTATTGTTCCTCCTGCCGGACAATCAGAAGATAACCTCCTAATCGCCCTTGGCTATTTAGCTAGCTCAAACACAGCACTCTGCTCTCTGTGCAACATGTCCTCTCTAGTGCTAAGCCCCCTAGCTCTGCTGGGAATTTCCTCCACACCTGTTGATCAATTCAGTGCTTTCCCTGTCCTGCTGTGCCTCTTGTGTTCCCTGTGTCGGCGGTGGCCCTTTATCACAGGTGTCTATTTCCTGGATTAATGGTTCTTGACCAGTGGCTTGTTCATGAACCTTCTTGCTTGCTGCCTGGCTCGACCCTGGCCTTCCTAGACAATTCTCCCACCTAATGATTTGGTACCATGCATCATCCTGCCCAACCTGGTGTGCCCAAGGACGGCAACCTAGCAGTAACCAGCAGCACAACATTCTCACCACTAGAGGCACTGCAGAAAACCAAGTTGCCTCTTAGATTCTGCGTCTTGGCCCTTCTCAGGTCTCACACCACTTTTGTGCAAGGCGTAGCTCCCCCCTAGAGGCTCCGTCTCCCCAAGCGTGACAATTAAAAGATTAAACAGAGGTGTAAGTCTGGCAGCTAGTATCTTAGAGTACAGCTTTAAATCAATATTTAGTGAAAATATAGGTCTATAGCTGGATCTTTCCCTTCCCTGGGTATAAATGAAATGTGTGCCTCTAAAAAATCCCTCAGAATATGGCAAGAAAAAGATTTAATGTTAAAAGCTGTAAAGCTTGAGCGTAAGGAAGGTAACAGTGTCTTAAAAATAATAATATTATGTATTATAATATATAAATAATATAAGTATAGGACCATGTGGTCCCTTTGCCTTCCCTGCCTTAGTGTTTGAAACAGTGTACATGAAAACATGTAAGTTCCTCCGCCATCAATAGAGATTCTAATGCAGAATTGTTCTCGGGAGAAAGTGGGCATACCAGAAGAGGCCAAATAGGAGCGATGCAGTCACTATGAGAATCAGGATAAGAAGCAGGTTGTAAACCAACAACATTGCACAGGATCTTTTAATAACTACACAAGCAATTGGAGATGTCTTTAGGTAGATAGCATATAGCTCCTGCAGAATTTTGGGAATATGTGATTTGCTAAAGTTGAGCACATAAGATATTGGCAAAAATTCTACCCAAATTTGAAATGTGCATCTGCAGTTAGTATTTTTTTACTTTAAAAAGGTCTTATTTTCCTGTAATAATTTTAACATTTGTGTCATGCATTCTCGTTTCAATATAGCTCCGTGTTTAAATAAAATAACATTGATAAAAGGTTTTTAGGCTGCCAAAACAAAAATAGGGTGAGTCTAAAGGGTAAAGTTACAGTCAAAAAAGGCTTTATAGTTGTGTTTTTTAGGTCAGAAAATGCCACTGGATCATGGAGAAGACTGTCCTTGAGCGCCAATATTTATAACCACCTAGGAAAACTTTAATGTGAATCTTAAGGTGAACAGGCATGTGGTCTGACAAATTATTATTACCAATGTTCTACCGTGGGAAAAGGCAGAGGTCCCCAAGGTGAATAGGGATGAGCGGGAATACTTCTGGCATTCTCGCAAAAATTTCCTCAAACTTCAAATGGTTCCACAAAATTTCGGCGAACCGGTTTTGGGAAACCATTGGAAGAGGAAATTTAAACAGGGAGCCCTGGGTATCTCCCTGTTTGCAATCCCCAGGGCACTAGAGGTTAATTAACCTTTAGTGCCCCAGGGATCGCACACCCTTCTCAATGATTGCAGCCACAGCTGCAATCATTGAGAAGCTCACTGTGTGATCCCCGGGACAATAGAAGTTAATTGACCTCTACTGCCCTGGGGATCGCCTGCAGTCACAGCTGTGACCGCAATGTTCCCACAGTCACATGACCGTGGGAACTGAACTGCAGATGAACTCTGCAGTTCCACTATGATCCCTGGGACACTAGAGGTTAATTAACCTCTAGTGCCCCGGGGATTGCACACTCTTCTCAATGAATGCAGCCACAGCTGCAATCATTGAGAAGATGCCCAGCAAAGGAGAACCTCCTGACATTGTAATATATGTATCTCTTACAAAAGATAAATTTGTAAGAGGTGTAGCCGTTGGTCGTAGTATGGTGTATTCACAATACATTACATAACTGATAAGAAACCAGAAGTTCTTTGAATTTAAGAGGTGTGGAGAGAGCAGTCCCTTTCTAGGACCAATATCCCTTCAGAGAATTCCAAGACGACTTAATGTCAGCTCCAATAACTGAGGTTGCTGGGTGTTAGGAGCTCAAATTGTTTCAAATGTGTACAGGCTGGAATTAAGGTAACCCTTCAGAAAGAGAATTCTCCCCTCTGCATTACTCCACAAGACTTTAAGTTGCCAAGCATTAGATTTGAAAATAGGAATGCTCACCCCCTTGCTCTTGGTTCAGTAGAGGGTCCATGAAAACTGCAGGATAAAAGCCATCTCTCAAAGTGTGAATCCTGCTTGTCTTAAAATGGGTTTCTTGCAAAAAGGCAATATGGGCTTCCTGGTGATAATGGTCACATAGAAAAGTAGAAAGGCTTTACATTTTTGAGGTGTGTTAAATCCCTTCTTAAGGGATTTTGTGTTCAAGAATGGCATAACTAAAAGGAGTTGGGCTTCTTTGGTGCTGAAAGGGAAAGACAAGGAGGAAACAAGGGAAGTAGAAGAAGATAAGAAGAATGGAAAAGGAGAAACCAGAAGGGAAGATAGAAAGAGAAAAAAGAGAGGGAATCAGAAAAAGAAAGACCCCAAAAGGAGGGGGTGTAAATACTTACTTTGGGGCAAACCCCAAGGCTCCCTAAATAACAAAGGAGCAGCCTATGTAGGGGTAGTGTCTAGTGACAAGCGGGGTAGGAGATGTGCCCTAGACCCTGATGTAACATCATAAAAAAAAATTTATACGTATATGTATTTATACAATCCTGTCCATAAGACCATAAAGAAGCTAAAAAATCTCAAAGTAAGTAAAACATGTATGAATGTAAGGGCTGCCCCCCTGGCAAGTGATACCTGGGTCAAGAAGTTTCTCCCAGTCTTCACCAAGGCACCCCATAAGAGGTATCATTTGTATGGCCTAGACAACTCTAACTCCAGCCAGTGATATTTCTTTGGGAAATAGCCCAAATAATTTATCATGAAGCTTTGGATCTTTGAGGGAGTATCCCTTTACACTTTTCTCACAACATAGGCAAGGTACTTGATGTAGAGTAATGCTGACAAAACCCCTCCCTCCCTCCTGCTTTGATTTACAATGCTCAAAGTGTGTTAACTTTCTTTTTGAACCCCATAAAAAAACTGAACCTTAAATTAATAATATGTATAGAATCATGGGTAAAATCACTTAAAAATAACAATTTTCCTTCTAAAGCTAAAAATCTCAGTTGCCAAAAGTTGATTTTCTTTTTTATTCTTTTGAGAAGGGTTTCCCAATTTTAAAATTTAGGCAGTTCTCTGAAAATTATATATCTAGTATTTTGAGTTTGACAACCCTAATTGAGATAAATTCCAGGCTCCACATTGCAGATAGTTAAGGTGATAGATTTTTCAAAACTGATCCTAAAACCTGTCGCCATAAAGTACTATTCCATGGTTTCAATTAATCTTTTAAGGCTCAAAATTTTTTTAGTAAGAATTGAATGTCATCTATATAAGCAAAAACCTTGAACTAATAACCTTTACTTCCAAGGATGAAAAAGCCCTTTACCTCCTTGTCCTACCTTATTGCGCATAACAGAGGTTCAATTGCAAATATAAACAAAATTGGTGACAGTGAACAGCCTTGCTTGACCCCGCTTAAAATTTTGATCTTATTTGTTAGAGTTCCTTTGAACTATACCCTGCTGTAACTATTGATAGTCTGGAGGAATTTCTTAAAGCCTTTCAACCTCCCAGTTAGGCCTGAAAATGGAATTGAGAGGATTACATTGACCAAAGGTTGTCTGTGGACCAATATGTGTTTTTTTTATGTTTAGCGTGCCAAAGAGGAAGTAACAAAAAGTTTTTTGGTTGTACCTTTATTAAAAGAGCCTAATGATATGCTGACAAGAATATAGAAGTTTTGGTTATAGTTGTATTAAAGTTTTATTATTATGTTTATTTGTGAGGTAGACTTAAGTTTTCTGTTTATCTCTTTGGTTCTCGTATTGATGGCCAAATAAAATAAAAAAATGTGCTTAGATGCAGTTGTATTTTCTATTTTCTCTCCACATTTCCTTGAAGTGTGCCTCTCCCCTTTGGAAAATGGTGGATTGATTAGCCTCGTACCACGAGGCTAATCTTGTTAAAATGCAGATAAAATTTATGTCTTCTATTTTAAAAGGCAGATAAAATTTATGTCTTCTTTTATGGAAAGTCTAACTTTTAATATTAGCCTCTGCTAATAAAGATGCAATGTTTTCCTTAACCCCCCTAGCGTTCCAATTCTGTCAGTTTTTTGATGCAAAAAGTGATCCTATTTTTTTTGCATAGAAATTTGTGTTTATAGTGTGGGCCTGTAATTCTTAGGATTAACTCCCGGGTATGATAATTATATTTATTTATTATATTATAATCATAAAATATAATATAATACATAATTATAAATTATAATTTTAAAAAATATTGAAATAATAGACAACAATGTATTCTTAAAAATAAATATAAAATGTACTTTTTTTTTTTTTCATGTTGTGTGGTGTTTTTGCACTGCACAAAACATTTAAAAGCAGATTACATTGTAATCTGCTTTTAAATTTCCCTCCCAGACACAGCCCCCAATACATCACCATTCACATCACTCGGAAGATGACTCATCCTCCCGGGTGATGCGAGTGGGGATGTCCCGTCTGCCTCACACAGAACCTCCCGTTCTGCATTGTGCTTCACATCTCACTGCAGATGCCAGCAGCAATAGCAAATTCCGTGGGTGACCACGCTGGGACCCCGGTGGTATTTAAAAGCAGATTACTCAGTAATCTGCTTTTAAATTTCCCGCCCGGCCACGGCCCCAGACGAACCAGCGCCCCGGCATCACAGCAGGACCATTGG
This sequence comes from Pyxicephalus adspersus, assembly GCF_032062135.1. NCBI lineage: Eukaryota > Metazoa > Chordata > Amphibia > Anura > Pyxicephalidae > Pyxicephalus > Pyxicephalus adspersus. The sequence goes on from NC_092860.1 coordinate 63,244,138, forward strand.
ATCGCAGCTGGAACGTCGGGCAAAGGTAAGGGGGCCTCCTAAAGTTACCCCGAGTGTGACTCGGGATTACCCCTTTTTGCATGTAAAAGCCACCCCGAGTCACACTCAGGATTACTGCTAGGGGGTTAAACCATACCTGGCTTGTCAAATCTGACTATAAATGCCTTCTATAAATAGGTATTTTGAACAGATTAAGGGCAGATTTAACCTTTATGAGAACAGAAAGTGGCTGGAGATGGTGTGTGGGAAGGGGGAAGTGGTACCTGTCATTTAAACCAGAAATGTGAGGTTTTACAAAAGATATAGACACTTCACTACTACTGAGATATGAGGCAGAGGTGGGAACTATGATTCACATGTTCTGGTCTTTCTCAGTATTGCAGAATTTCTGTAAAGTTTAATTAAAATCTCACAGATATTTTCTTTAGGATCCCAGTATATCCAGTTTTTCTTTTTAATACGCCATCTGCTCCCTGAAGACATATAAACACTCCATCCTTAGACATCGAGTTACAGCAGTCAGATAATCCATTTTCTTCTACTGGAAGCAACAGCCCCCCCCCCCCCCCCCATCCTGCACAGCAGTAGTTTCATAGGGTTACTGAGATGGAGGATCTCACATCTGAAATCCAAGTTATCCATGCTCAGTTTTTAAATATATGGTATGAGTGGCAATAGTTCCTGAAGTCACAATTATGAACAATATTTGGTTACCCAGTGCTCTCTTGAGGTTTTGGAATTGTGCAGAATGAGGCTCTTTATCTGTGATACTTTGTAAATTACCTGGAATACCCCTTTCTTTTATCCTTTTTGCATAATCGATGTTATTTCTTTTTCTTTTGTAACATTTTGTTGAATTTTCATAATGTATACCGTAAAATCCCTTTAACGAGGATGTTTGTTTATTGGACTTTGCAATTATTGAAAACATTCAATAAAGAATGTAAAAATAAAAGAAAAGGAAACCCCTTCTTGAATATTTTTCATAAGCTCAAACTAAATCTTGAACTGAGCTAGGATCGGTCTTTAAACATTGAAGTCATGCATGGTTGAGGAAGTGGAAAGTAGAGGAACCTTTACCCACCACACAGTGATGAGGGTGACCTCAATTATTTGTAGGTGGAGTAACAAGATCTAATTAGTTCCAGCAGGAGGTGCTTCGGTCACATGTTAAAAGTCTCCTTGGCCAGATCAGGTAGCAAGTGGATCCGAGCCCTATCAAAATCAAAAGGGTCCTTGAGCATTTTCACAAGATTTCCTCTTTAAGGGGTAGAAATACACCCTTACACCCTTCAGAGTACATCTGGGGGGGGGGGGGGGTAGAGTATGCTGAAGATCTTAAGTCTTCAATATGATGGACCCTATCAATTTCTAGTGCAGTGGTTGGAGCACAATCCAATAAAGAGTTATAGATTGTGGTGACCCTCACCCAGTGGCTTCAGACATGCCCTTGGTTCTCACATTGTTGCAACGGTTCCTATTATTGTTATCATCTAAATGCAACAGCATAGTAGTTAGCAATTTGCAATTAGCTTGATAAGAAAATTCAAAATTTCAAATCCGCTGTTGAAGCAGAGACATGGAAGATTCACATGCTGTTGGGAGGCGCCCTCCGGGCGTAAGTATCCAGGCGATACCTCACCGCAGGAGGCCGGGCGCAGCCTATTCCCTCCTTCGGCTGCGCTCACAGTAGCAATGGGATTGCAGGATCAGTACCCTGTAGGTTGCAGCAACCCTGTGGCTGAGGTTTGCACTGAGGCTGCACAGCTGAAGTGAACTTAGTTGTGTGCAGCTGATTCCCGAGTAATTTCTGTTAATCCCAGACTTTAAATGGCTGCTGGGGCTTTAAAACCTCTCTGCTCCTAGTCTGAGGTGCCTGTTATAGCGTCTGCTAGGCTGACCTGTGTTGGAGTGTTTTTGTGAATTTTTTTCTAAATACCCATTTGAATTCTGCCTGGACTGACCTCTGCTTGTGATCCCCACTCTGTTTTTGCCTCACCCTTAGTACTGCGCTGGATGGACTGATTTCCTGTACATTGCATTAAGTGGACGCCGGGTTGTCTGCCGGTCTATTTCCAGACACCATCCTTTGCGCAGTCCTGGGGGCAATTTAGTGCTGGGAGACACAACCAGCCTCTTGAGGCTGAGCAGGGGCTGCTATAGGCAAAGACTGCGGCATAGATTGGGGGATTGGTGTCTGGGGAATACCGACATAGATCCGGGCCTTACAGTAACCTATATTGCTGTGTAAAACATCTGTTCACATACATTGAGATTTTGGATAGTCATTTGGTTATAATCGTCTATAAATGTCTCCTTTTCAATGTTTGGTTGGACGGAATCCGAAATTTAGCAACTCTTACAAATTCTTGAATATCTGTAAGCGTATTGTTTACTTGCTTAATCCCCATCAGTACATCAAATTTATTTGAACCCTTTGTAATGTTTGATAAATATTTGTTTATTATGTTATAGACTGTACAACAATTTTTGTTTTTGTCCTGATGAAGCAATTCTGTGTGAAATGCATAGAAGAACACACACAATGACAATGAATATGTCCTATTGGATAAAAATGTTCATATCATGCTTTCAGCCCAGTGTATCACTCATGGAAAAGTGTCCTGGACTTTTACTATTATACGTATTATAAACAAAAAATGTTGGTAAATGTCACATTCACTGCTTTATAAATATGTCCCTATTTAGGAGAAAATCCTGAAAGAATATAAAAATGAAGAAACATACCTGAAATTTTTTTCTAAATTCTTGTTCCTGTTTTTGATTTTTTTTCAGGTTTGTTTCATTGCTCCAGTTAGTAATTAAAAAATTTTGATCTACTGTATAGCTGTAAAAAAAAAAACATACATAGTTACATATTTAGGTTGAAAGAGACATCAAGATCAACCACTTGGGAAGTAAACATACTAGAAACAAGCATAAAGCTTGAAACAATCATAAGAATCCTGGATAAACCATATTAACTTAGTTGATCCAGGCAAAAAATTTGTATAAAACATTGTTCAATTTGTTCAAACAGGTAAAATTCCTTTCTGGTTCAGTGAGGAAATCAGACTGGATCAACAGTCTCTGGTATAATTTCTTTAAAACCTTAATACCCAGTTATATTCTGTGCTTCTAAAAAAGCAGTTAGTTTTTTTCCTAAAGCAATCTGTAGAACCTGCTAAAATTTAATTAGGAAACCTATTCCACATTTTCACAGACCTGTGAAGAATCCCTTTTCTTATGCAGAGATTAAACTTCTTTTCCTGCAGACACAAAGGGCCTGATTTATTAAAGCTCTCCAAGGCTGGAGAATGTACACTTTCTTCAGTGAACCTGGGTGATCCATAAAACTTTGAATGAATCTGATCCAGGAATTAAAACATTTGCTAACAAATAGCAAATGACATAGGAAATCTATGCCAGGTTTGCTAGATCACACAGCTTCACCAAAGAAAGTGTATTCTTTTCCAGCCATGGAAAGCTTTGATAAATCAGGGCCAAAGAGTGCTCCCTTGTCCTTTGAAATGATCCTAAAGTGAATATTCGTGGAGCAAGCTCTCTATGTAGACCATTTATATAGGGTGATCATAATTCCTCCTTAAACGCCTCTTCTCAAGGGAGAATAGTATCATTTCAGCTAATCTATCATCATAGCTGATCTCCTCCATTCCACATATTAGTTTGTAATACCTCCTATTTAATGTTAGTTGGCTTTTCCTGCAGTTCTGCAATATGCTTTTTGACTGACTAAATTGCCTATATAGCGAGAAAAAAATGCACAATCCTCGTATGAGTAAAATTACAATGCTCAGGAAAAAGATATAGAGCCTTTACTTTTTTTCTTTTATATATAATCTTATGTATTAAATTATAAGAAGGATAACATTCAAATACTATAATCAAAAGATCTACATGGTCATATTTAACAAAATATTCCTCCATAATTTAAAATCCAACAACAAGATTTGGGTTTAATAAACACCCAAATAGGATTTTAAAGGCATCAATCATATAGAGTTGCTGGGTCAATACTAAATAATAATTTTAAATAACAATTTAAAATTTAAAAATTCAAGTTCTTTTATTTACAATAATGTTAACACTAACAAGCATAAAATATCAAAAAAATATGCATTAAGCAATATAAATAGTTAAATTGTATACATTTTCTAATTTAATGATTCGTTACTATTTTAATAACGCATTGTCAAAAGTTTTCTATCCTCAAACAATGACAATATTGTTATAATTTCTCTAATGGCAGGGGGATTGGATGCTGTACACTCAAGAATAGATGCCCAATTCACACAGCTGAGTTAAAAGTAGGTTTGAAAGCACAGTTAGAAATTCAACATGGAAGAGGAAAATTGAAAAGAACATGTGTGACAGTACACTCACAACCATGGTTAGGTTAGGACAGTGGACAACAAAGTTGGATGCACAACTGTGAAATGGTGTCTGAGAATGACTGAAATGATCAGCTGCTTGCAGTATATATACAAAGATAGCGTAATGAAAACCAGCTAATTTTAGAGAGGAACATTGTTGCTGTATTCTGATAACTACCTGTTCTGTGCTAACATAAGGGATTAGACTGTGCTGTAATGCAAGCTAGTTTTAACGGAGTACAATATATTCAATAGGTAGCTTTTGTCAAATCACATGAGTGACTCTCCAACAGTTTACCAGGTGCAAGCTTTGAAAAGATTCACCAAAGTGTTTTGAAGCTGCAAAAGAAAGTATGGATTTTCCCAAGTGTCAAAGATCATATCTTGGCTGATATAAAATCTCCACATACGATGAGAAATTTTCTTCAGCTTTATATAGTTTATCATTTAAATGGACTATAAATGATATTTTGGGGGAATCATAGGCATAGAAAGTTGAAAAGGTAAGTTCATGGCTGTGGATCTGGGTTTTTGAGAATATAAAACAAGCCTGGGGTGCAGGGTCAACTTTTTTTTAATGCTTTTGGTTTTAGCTATGGGTGAGGGGCTGATATACCATTTGACATTATTGGATTTCTTGTATTATCTGGCCCTGTGGTAAGTGTTTCACCACTGACCAAAGCTAAGGCCTTTTACATTTTGAATGTTCACTATAGGAAGGTGTTGGTAAGTGAAGGACATGTAAAAGAGCATATTCCGAGCATTCTAATGACTGTAACAATAAGAAAAACATGGATAACAATTAGAAAGAGAAACTGAAACTTGCAAAAAAATGTTAGCTCCTGACAATAGGCTAGCATATTTATGGGTATAATGCCAAAATTGATTGAGATTCCTTCAGTGGAATATTCCAGAAAAATGACCACGAACCTATGGGAAATATAACATCACTCGGTGGGTACACCATTCTCACTGGTATTATTATTAAACAGGATTTATATAGTGCCATCATATACATTGTACATAAAATAGGGGATGCAAATGACAGACAGATACAGACAGTTACACAGGAGGAGGAGAGGACCCTGTCTGGAAGAGCTTACAATCTAGGAATAGGGGGAAGTTACACACTAGAAATGAATAAAAGGATGCAAAAAATACAGGGGGTGCAATGTTGAATGTCTTACTACTGGACAATTTCTATCAAACTGTCACTAAAAATTATAGACCACAGATGACAAATCAGTGTAAAATTGGACACAAAGAACGCAAAGTCAGAGCACAAGCTGAGGTTTTACTGCAAGATTTGGGATTTTGCAGATATATTAGATGAAAATTGACCAGCAACAGGACAATATTATTCAGGGATAATAGACTCACTGGCAAATGCTTAACTTTTGTTTTAATCTTTGGGAGTGGGGCAGAGAATGTGAGTGAAATAATGTAAAGTATAATAACTACACTGTTCTTGTCCATTGTTTTTTTAATTATACAGTGGTATACTGCATACAAAAGGCAACTCCAAGCACAAATAGTCTGTTACAAATGAATGTTGCACATTTGTGCACGCCAAAGTAAAAAAAATAAAAAACATAAAAAAACATAAAAATTAAAAAACTACTAATTTTTACGGTATGCATTGCTGTAAAATAGAGAGACCTGCAACTCGCATCAACTACAAAATATAAGAAGAAGCCCCCAATATAAGAAGCCCCCAATAATTAAACCAAAATAAACAAGTACAGGTTCCTAATCTCTGCCTATGCCTTTTGTCTTTAACTACAGCATCTCCCAGTACACTGACACTATAGCTGCTCTGTGCCCCTATTTTTATAGTGAGTGAGCTGCCTTATACAAGCCCCATTGGCCATAGCTCAAATGCTGTTTAGTGCATTACGGTTTTAAAAACTTTAAAAAATGTTGATTTGCACCAATAATTGGTTTGATCCCACATGGTTTGTCATGAACCCATAATGGGGGCTAAACTGAACCTCATTCCTAACACTGTCACTGCCATGTTGATGAAGAGAATCATCAGCTGTGCATATTCAATGAAGAGACACAAATAAGGGGTGCCAAAGTAAGGGTAAGTATATATTGTTGGAGTAAGAAGCATTGTTAAAGTTTCCCTGCATTTTCATTCAAAACTATCTCTTAGACCACTCTCATTGTCACATTGTTGCTCTCTAAGTTATCCAAGCCACATTACTTAATACATATTTCAATACTTATAGCTGAAGTGTGAACTTTCAATGAATGGTGAAACTTTAGATGACACTGTGAATAAAGTTAGTGGTAAACTTGAAAAGCTATACACAGTGCTTTTCTTTGTTGATTCAATAAGCTTTGATTACTCAGCATTTATGCAGGCTTAAAGGCTTAAAGCCCTAATGATCAGTGTTTTTCTTTGTCCAAGTACTCCATATGCAGAACAATCATTTCTAGGATTTTTAGGATGTTTCTACTAAAATTAATTTAGAGCATTGTTTTGAATGGAACTTTTTAGACCAAATAAACCCAAATTCTAATGGCAATGCGAGTCATTGCAAGTGAATAAAAACAGATTGTAGAAAAATATTTCTCAGCATTCCTGCATGTCTAGGTGAGGAAACAAGATTAAGTAGTAGGAGTGAGGCAGTGGGTAGAACTGTGGTCAGGAACAAGAGAGTTTAGGCAGTTGCACAGCTAAACAATGTTTTTTGTTTTAGTTCGCAAAGTTCATTTCCAAAGGTACTGGTAAGATAGCACTGTTGTGCAAAGCAGTAAGGATCTGGGCTAATAGTGCTTTCATATATTTAGAGAGTCCCGATAAAGGTAAATTTAGTAGGTGAGTCACGGGGTCCAGCCTAATATCAATTTCTGCCCAGTAGGATGGAAGGTCATTGACTTCGGTTCAATACGGTACAGTACATTTTATAGTAGTTCCATAAAATGTGATTTAACCTACCCACATGGGAGTCACATCATCAGCAGAGATTACTACTATTAAGGAAAATCACCTAATTCATCAGAAGTGAAGTACCTGTGCATGAAGATTTTAAAGGCGTTTTCTTTATAAAGCAAACATCTTGAACTTTTATTTATTGTTCCCAACCTAGAAAAGACTCCCATTTTGACATGTAAGTATGTTTAACAAACAGTACTGCAGGTTCTATATTTTGGCATAAAACGATGTTTAATAAACAGTACCGCAGGTTCTGTATTAAAGATTTGTCAATTTCTGAAATAGGTGCCCTGTGAGAAGGACCACCTGCACATACCCATTTTAATAGAATGGGGACTGAAAAAATTTCTAATCAGGGTGTCATGCTTGGAAAGACAGAACTATTAAGGGGCGCTATGGCTTCCTTAATGGTGGTGTGAGAAGGGAAAAGATGCAGAGTCTAAGCAACAGCCAGACTTCACTTATAGGCGTTTTCTTTATAAAGCAAACATCTTGAACTTTTATTTATTGTTCCCAACCTAGAAAAGACTCCCATTTTGACATGTAAGTATGTTTAACAAACAGTACTGCAGGTTCTATATTTTGGCATAAAACGATGTTTAATAAACAGTACCGCAGGTTCTGTATTAAAGATTTGTCAATTTCTGAAATAAGTGCCCTGTGAGAAGGACCACCTGCACATACCCATTTTAATAGAATGGGGACTGAAAAAATTTCTAATCAGGGTGTCATGCTTGGAAAGACAGAACTATTAAGGGGCGCTATGGCTTCCTTAATGGTGGTGTGAGAAGGGAAAAGATGCAGAGTCTAAGCAACAGCCAGACTTCACTTATAGGCGTTTTCTTTATAAAGCAAACATCTTGAACTTTTATTTATTGTTCCCAACCTAGAAAAGACTCCCATTTTGACATGTAAGTATGTTTAACAAACAGTACTGCAGGTTCTATATTTTGGCATAAAACGATGTTTAATAAACAGTACCGCAGGTTCTGTATTAAAGATTTGTCAATTTCTGAAATAGGTGCCCTGTGAGAAGGACCACCTGCACATACCCATTTTAATAGAATGGGGACTGAAAAAATTTCTAATCAGGGTGTCATGCTTGGAAAGACAGAACTATTAAGGGGCGCTATGGCTTCCTTAATGGTGGTGTGAGAAGGGAAAAGATGCAGAGTCTAAGCAACAGCCAGACTTCACCAGAGCCTCAAGAGGTGAGGATGTTGCACTGCAGATTGTTGCTGGGTTGCGGTCCTTGGGCACACTAGGGTGGGTTGAACAGTACACAGTTCCCCAGCGGGAATGGTCAAAGAAGGGTGGGGTTGAGGCAGGCAGCAAACAAACGAGATAAGAATCAAAGCCAGAGTTGAAAAAACAGAAATCCAGAAAACAGACATTGGTGACCCGGGGGTCACCAAAGGCACAGGGAACACAAGAGACACAAAAAGGAACTGGAGGCATGAGTGACACGGAAAATAAAGGAGACACAGGAACACCACAAGGGAACAGGCTAAGGAAAAACAGACAGGACAACAAAGGGTTAGCACAGGAGCTGGCCTAGGAAACTCCTAATCAGGCAACAGGTGAATAGGAAATGCTAAAAAGAGCAGAGGGGGCTTAGCAGGAGTCTGAAGACACACTACTTGAGCGCTGAGCGATGTGACTAAGCCAGCTAAATAGCCAAGGGCTTTTAGGAGGTCATCTCCTAATTGGCCGACAGGAGGGGGTGATGCTGATCAAACTTGGTGGAGCAGGCACGCCCAGGGTCAGAACTGCCCACATGCGCAGGAAGGAGGCGACAGCACTTTAGCAAGGAGGGGGTAAGTGTGACATTACTCCCCCCCACTTTTATAGGGCCTTCCCACTCATTGAGGTGCAGGTTAAAGAGTCGGGTGGAGGAGTAGCCAGTGGTGAGGGACAATAGAAGCGGTTCAGGACTAATGGAGACACATGTAAAGAATTAGGCAATTTAGAATGTTAGGGAAGACAAAGTTTAAAACAAACAGGGCTAACCTGAGCTGAAAAAACATGGTCCAATGAAGCCTGAAGCAAATTTTAGAGAAGGAACTTTAGAGAAGCAACAGGTATTCTTCATGAAGAGCTAAACGTTATCCACAGGTTGGAAAGGAGGGACTTTACGACAATGCTTCATGGATCATGGATGGCTGACAGGCTTCCGAAACTCAACCTGGATAAAATAGAACCTATATTCCCCCCTCACATTCACTGGATCACCTTGAGAGGGGTCTCCTGCTCACTGAGCAGGTAATTAATGGCTTAAATGTGGGAGGTGGAGAGGATAATCAAGATGAACATGTTGGGAGCTGGATTACTGTAGTTAAAGGGAGTGGAAGGAGCACCCAGAAAAGGAAGGCCAGCCCTGCGTTTGAGCACCCTAACAAATTTGCAAAGTCATGTGAAGATCTGCAGGTGGAGGACCCAGAGGTGGCAACTCTAGATATTACTGCTACCCCTATCATCCGGGAGAGCAGCCCATCGAGTAGGGGTTAGGAAGGCAATGCAGGAAGGATTGGACAATTATTTGTCCTAGTGGATTCAATGATCAGGAGGACTGATAGAATAGTTTGTCGCCCAGATCCCTTCAACCGAATAGTTTGCTGTCTCCCTGGTGCCAGGGTTCGGCATAGTTACATAGCTACATAGTTACATAGTAGGTTAGGTTGAAAAAAGACATAAGTCCATCAAGTTCAACCACTAGGGAAATAAACATATCCCAGATATAAAACCCTATAAGACATAGTTGGTCCAGGGGAAGGCAAAAAACCCTTGGTACAATTGGCTTCAACAGTGGAAAAAAAATCCTTCCTGATTCCATGAGGCAATCGGATGTTCCCTGGATCAACAGTCACTGTTATTTTTACTTTAAAGCCTTAATACCCAATTATATTCTGTGCTTCTAGAAAAACATCCAGCTTTATCTTAAAGCAATCTTAAACATCTCTTTTCAAGTGAGAATAGATTCAGTTCAGCTAATCTCTCCTTATAGCTGAGCTCCTCCATTCCTATTATTAATTTGGTTTCCCTTCTCTGCACTCTCTCCAATTCCACAATGTCCTTTTTGTGAACTGGTGCCCAAAAATAGCTTAGTACAGGGGCAGGATTATGTCTCCATCTCTGCAGTCTATTCCTGTTTTAATACAAGAAAGTACTTTACTAGCTTTAGATATTGCAGCTTGGCATTGCATGCTGTTATTAAGTCTATGATCTACAAGAACCCCCAAACCTTTTTCCATTTCTGACTCCCCCAAATGTATTCCCCCTAGACAGTATGAATAATGCATGTTGTTAGCTCCTAAGTGCATACTTTTACATTTATCTTTATTAAATGTCATTTGCCACTTGGCTGCCCAATCAAACAGTACATCCAGGCCTGCTTGTAGATTATAGACATCCTGTATGGACCTAATTCCATTACATAGTTTGGTGTCATCTGCAAACACAGAAATGGCACTTTTAATCCCAAACTCTATATCATTTATAAAGTTGTTAAACAGTAAAGGTCCCAACACTGAACCCTGGGGTACACCACTAATACCCTAAAACCAATACTGTTTACTTACCACCTGTTTACTTACTTCCTCATAAAAACAGAGTAAATTTGTTCGACAACTTCTGTCTTTCTTGAAGCCATGCTAACTATCACGTATAATATCATTTTCTAGCAGAAACTCCTCTATGTGGTAATCAAACTCTCCAAGACTTTTCCAACTATGGACATTAAACTAACGGGTCTGTAGTTACCTGATAATGACTTTGCTCCCTTTTTGAAGATAGGAACCACATTGGCCTTACGCCAACCCATCGGTACCTTGCCAGTGACTAAAGAGTTTCTAAAAATTAAAACTAATTAAAAAAAAAAAAAGGGTTTAGTAAATCTGCCTTGTCTTTATCCCCAGTTACTAACCCAGTGACATCCTTTAAGCAGCCTATATGCTCAGATATGATCTTTTTGCTATTAATATATTTGAAAAAGTTTGGGGGGTTTGCCTTACTCTCCTTTGCAATCTGTCTTTCATTTTGAAGTTTTGCACATTTTATCTCCTTTTTACATCTTTTGTTATATTCTTTATAGGTTTCAAATGATGAAGGTGATCCTTCATTTTTATACTTTTGTAATGCCCTTTTCTTGTTCCTTATGGCTTTTTTAACATCAGCTGTGAGCCACAAAGGTTTTAATTTTAGCCTCTTAAATTTATTACCCATTGGAATATATTTTTCAGTTTGCTTTTGCAGAACAGACTTGAAACATTCCCATTTCTGTTCTGTGTTCTTTGAGGACAATATTGTCTCCCGTCACAGAGAGCCACCCCTAATAATGGAAAATTTGTTCTCTTAAAATTCACTGTTTTTATCTTACCTGTTTCTGCTTCCTGTTTACAGCTTACATTAAATGAAATCATATTATGGTCACTGTTACCCAGATTCTCTTTTATTTGCACATTTGTTATAAGCTCTGCATTGTTAGAAATAACTAGGTCCAGCACAGTATCATTTCTAGTTGGGGCTTCAATAAACTGTACTATAAAATTATCTTGTATTAAATTCACAAATTTCCCCTTTGATGTTCCTATAGTGCCATTACTCCAGTCAATGTCAGGGTAGTTGAAATCTCCCATGACTAAAACACTTCCACTTTTTGCTGCTTTTTCTATCTATGCTAGAAGTTGATTTTCTATTTCTTCCTTAGCACTGGGGGGCCTATAGCAAACTCCAATCATTAATTGTGTGTTATTCAACCCCACATTTAACTCCACCCATAATGCCTCAACCTCATTGCTTGTTCCATCTGCAATTTTTTCTTTCACATTCACTTTTAGATCACTTCTCACATACAGACAGACACCCCCACCCTTTTGTTTGACTCTTCGAATGTCTTTACAAATGCTCTCTCGGCTGTTAGGGGTAGCAGTAACATCTAAAGTTGCCACCACTGGGTCTGCCACCTGCACATCTTCACATAACTTTGCAAACATGTTGGGGTGCTCAAACACAGGGCTGGCCTTCCTTATCTGGGGGCCCCTACTACTCCCTCTAGTTACATTAACCCAACTCCCTACATGCTCATCCTGATTAACCTCTCCACCCCCCACATCTAAGCCAATAACTGCCTGCTCAGTGAGCAGGAGACCCCTCTCATGGTGATCCAGTGATTTCAGTGTTGCAATGCGTTTCCCCACCTCTCCAATGCGAGATACCAGAAAGGCAACTTGCTCACATTTGTCACAGCGGTATTCAAGCTCAATTTGTGCATACATGTGACAGACTGTGCACTGAACCAAACTTTCCACCTTGCTACCACTCATTTTCCCAGTTACAATTTTTGTTTACAATAACTTATAAACGTTTACTTACAGTTTGTGGTTACTATAAGAGTTTAACTGCTTTTGTTTTCAGACTCCAGTTTTTAACTCCACTTGATTAAAAGTACACTTGCTTCACAAGCCAAACAGTGAGCAAGCTCAAAATGAGTACCTCAGGAAGCCTTGACCACTCCCCTGTAGAGGTCAGCAAGGATAAAAAAAAAACTGTTTTAAACAAAACTGACAGTCAAGCAAAAACGCTGTTTAAAACAAAACTGAAAGCCAAGCAAACACAACCCAACAGTCAAACAGACACAACTCCCAAATGCACAATATAAAATGCACAATATCAGACTCCTGTTTGAAAGTTTAAAGAACTAGGTATAACCTCCAAGGTTATATTCTCTGGAATATTGCCTGTGCCATGCACAACACAGGAAAGGCAGAGGGAGCTTAGACAGCTAAACGCATGGCTTAAGTCCTGGTGTAATAGGGAAGGGTTTGGGTTTTTAGAGCACTGGCCTGACTTAATTGGGGTACAACCTATATGCCAGAGATTGTTTGCATCTAAATAGAAGGGGATCTGCTGTGCTAGGGGAAAAAATTAGGGGAATGGTGGAAGAATATTTAAACAGGAACAGAGGGAGGTGGGACAGTTAAATAAGGTGGCAGAAAGGTCAGACAGGGGTCAGCCACTAGTGGAGGGTAGATTGGGGATAGTTGGGGGAGGGCTATGGATAAATATAAGAAGCTTTCTGTTACACGCAAACATTGCATTGTGCAGTACTACTTGTGCTAAAAAACAAAAGGATTTGGCAAACAGTGCTGGTAAGTGCAGCAATAGTTTAAACAGCCTGTTCACCAATGCTAGAAATCTAGGAAACAAAATAGGGGAGTTGGAAGCCTTAATGAACAAAGAGCATTATGGCTAGTGTTGGTCAAATGTCTCACTATTGGATTCGACAGCTTTTCGATCGAATAGTGAGATACTGTTTGGTTGATCGAATGCCGATTGTAAACACCATTGGAGTCAAGAACAGAGAAGAGAATATGGGTTATTTTTAGGGACTATTAAGGACTGCAAGAGCAATCAGATTGCTCTTGAAGCCCTTTACTAGTTGTATGTGTTCTTGGATAGAGTTTCTCTTTTCAAGAACACAGGGAGCCCTGTGTTCTTGGATAGATAAATTCAATCCAGGAACACATATTATAGGACATACTACAGGACTGCAACAGCGATCCTGATTGCTGTTGCTAGAATTATTATTAGAACACAGGGCACTGGATGTGATGAATGGGGAAACTTGTCCCCATTTAACCTCTGGTGCCTGGGGATCTCCTGCAATCACAGCTGTGACCACATGGGACCGTGGGAACTGAACCGTGTGAACTGAAATGCAGATGAACTCTAGATGCACTACAGGTTAATTAACTTGTAGTGTCCCGGGGATCGCCTACAGTAACAGCTGTGATCGCAACGTTCCCACCGTGATGTGACCGTGGGAACTGAACTGCAGATAAACTCTGCAGTTCCACTACGATCCCTGGGGCACTACAGGTTAAATAACCTGTAGTGCCCTGGGGATCGCACAGAAAGACACAGACACATCTGCAATTATTGAGAAGATGCCGCACAAGTATCTGTTACTCTGTAACCCACGCAGAAATATGATACATTTGTTATATTTTTCTAGCAGTGGATAAAAGAAAAATGTATCATAAAATATTTTGGTGCTGAAAAGTGTGTTACAGAGTAAAGCTGCGTACACACTTCCAATTTTTGTCGTTGGAAAGGATCTTTCACGATCCTTTCCAACGACAAGGGAGTGCACGATGCATGAACGGTGCTCTACATACAGCACTGTTCATGCTCTATGGAGAGGGGAGGGGGAGAGCGACGGAGCGGCACCCTGCTGCACGCTCTCCCCTTCCCTTTCATTAGGATCGGCTGTCGTCCATCGTCCGTGGATCCGGCAGGTCGGTCGTCCGGACGATGGACGACACCGACTGTACACACGGCAGATTTTCGCCCGATAATTGGCCGATGCCAATTATCGGGCGATAAAAATCTGACGTGTGTACGTAGCTTAAGAGATATCATGTCATTGAAGGATAACCTGTAAAAAAAAAAATAAACACAAATACTGAATAAATTAATTTAACATTAATTTTTTTTTTACACATTTTTTCCATTTTTTTATCTGAATTTTTGCCATCGAACCTCGTTTTTTTTTTCGGGTATGGTCTACCCGAATTCAAACAGCCATATTCGGGTCGAATATAAGGATAACCCGAATTCGAACACCAACACTAATCATGACTAAGTTGGTATTGCTGAATCCTGGCTTGATTCTTCATATGACTGGGCTGTCAATATTCCTGGTTATACTCTCTTTCGTAAAGACAGAGACAAACAGAAAGATGGTGGTGTCTGTATGTGAGAAGTGATCTGACAGTGAATGTGAAAGAAGAAATTGTTGATGAAGCATGTGATGGGGTTGAGACATTATGGGTGGAGTTGAATGTGAGGATGCATAATACACAATTAATTATTGGAGTCTGCTATAGATCCCCCAGTCTTAAGGAAGAAATAAAAAATCAACTACTAGCACCAACAGAAAAAGCGGCAAAAACTGAAAATGTTTTAATCATGGAAGATTTCAACTACCCTGACATTGACTGGAGTAACGGCACTACAGGAACAGCAAAAGGGTGAAAACTTATGCATTTAATACAAGATAATTTTATGGTACAGTTTATAGAAGCCCAACTAGAAGAAATACTGTGCTGGACCTATTCTTTCTAACAATGCACAGCTTATAACAAATGTGCATATAAAAGAGAATCTGGGTAGCTGTGACCCTCTTAGCAGTGACCCTAATATGATTAGGATAAACAGGAAGCAAAAACAGGTAAGATAAAAACATTTAATTTTAAGAGAGCAAATGTTCCATTATTAGGGGTGGCTCTCTGTGACTTTGACAGGGAGACAATATTTTCTTCAAAGAACAGAACAGAAATGGGAATGTTTCAAGTCTGCTTCTACACAAGCACACTGAAAAATATATTCCAACGGGTAATAGGTTTAAGGGGCTAAAATTAAACCCTATGTGGCTCACAGCTGATGTTAAAAAAGCCATAAGGAACAAGAAAAGGGCAATCCAAAAATGTCAAACAATGAAGGTGGTCCTTCATTGTTATAACTATAAAGAATATAACAAAAGATGTAAAAAGGAGATAAAATGTGCAAAACTTCAAAATGAAAGACAGATTGCAAAGGAAAGTAAGACATTTTTGTTCAAGATATTAATAGCAAAAAGATCAGATCTGAGCATGTAGGGCCTTAAAATGTCCCTGGGTTAGTAACTTGCATAAAGAAAAGGGGTTTTTACTAAACACTTTCTTTCGCTCTGTGTACACAAAAGAAAATGGCAGAATTCAAGTCCAAATTCATAATAGCAATGTCACTGCCTTAAATGAGTCACAATGGCTCAACTTTGATATGATTAAGAAACAGTTGGGCAAAAGTAAGGTTGATAAAGCACCAGGACCCAATAGAATATATCCATGTTTCCTTAAATAGCTGAGCTCAGAAATTTCAAAGCCAATATTTTTTATTTTTAGAGACTCTTTAATCACTGGCAAAGTACCAATGGATTGGCGTAATGCCAATGTGGTTCCTATCCTCAAAAAGGGAGCAAAGTCATTGCCAGGTAACTACAGGCCAGTTAGTTTAATGTCCATAGTTGTAAAAGTCTTAGAGAGTTTGATAAATAACCACATAGAGAAGTTTCTGCTAGAAAATTATATAATAAGTTATAGTCAGCATGGCTTCAAGAGAGACCAAAGTTAGCAATCAGATTTACTGTCTTTTTATGAGGAAGTAACTAAACAGGTATACAGTGGAATAGCAGTTAATAATAGTTTACTTGGACTTTGCTTAAGTATTTGACACTATACCCCACAGACGGATAATAACAGAAAGTTAAGGTCAATAGGTTTAGAAAAGTAAATCTTTAAATGGATAGAGAATTGGCTTAAAGACCACATCCAGAGAGTTGTAATTAATGATTCATACTCTGAATGGTCCAAGGTTATTAGTGGTGTACCCCACGGCTCCGTGTATGGACCTTTACTGTTTAACATCTTTGTAAATGATATAGAGTTTGGGATTAAAAGTACCATTTCTGTGTTTGCAGATGACACCAAACTATGTAATGGAATTAAGTCCATACAGGATGTCTATAATATACAAGAAGACCTGGATGTACTGCTTGATTGGGCAGCCAGGTGGCAAATGACATTTATTATAGATAAATGTTAAGGTATGCACTTGGGGGCTAACAACATGCATGCTTCAAACTGTATAGAGGGAATACATTTGGGGGAGTCAGAAATGGAAAAAGGATCTGGGGGTTCTGGCAGATCATAGACTGAATAACAGCATGCTATGCCAAGCTGCAATATCAAAGGCTAGCAAAATACTTTTTTGTATTAGAACAGGAATATACTGCAGAGATGGAGACATAGCCCCTGATTCATCAAGCAGAATCGGATTATCGGTCGCGCATTCGTATTAGCGATCCGGAATCGTACGCGGTCGCGCTATTCAGCAACGGAAAAAGCTCGCGCACGGAGCCGCGCTTATCCGACAGCTTTTTACTGGCGATCTTGCATGAATACTCGAGTCCGGACCGCGGTAATCCGCGATCGCTGGCCACGCGTACTTTTGCGCTTCCAGCGAGCGCGGATTTCATTGATGAATCAGGGGCATAGTCCTGCCCCTGTACAAAGCATTGGTCAGACCACCTCTGGCATAAGCAGTGCAGTTTTGGGCACCAGTTCACAAAAAGGACATTGTGTAATTGGAGAGAGTCCAGAGAAGGGCAACTAAACTAATAAAAAAAATAGAGGAGCTCAGCTATAAGGAGAGAGTAGCTGAACTGAATCTATTCTTCCTTGAGAAGAGACGTTTAAGGGGGGATATGATCAACCTTTATATAAATATATAAATGGTCTGTTTAGAGAACTCTCTTTCAAAGTATTCACTTAGAGATCATTACAAAGGTCAAGAGGGCCCCATCCCAAATCCCCACTCCTTATTTGTGCTACTTCCCTAATCTCTAAGATTATAATTTTGTTTTTATTGGAATCTACAATACAATGTGTATCAAAATCCAGGTGAGTCTCAAATACTACTTATACTGTATAAATTATGCAAATTCTCTACATTCCAGTCTCTTGAGGACCAGTGCTGATAAATCCTTCAGTAACATTTACCATGAAAAGCGAGCCAAGTCAGGTCCTTAAAGATCATGGGAATCCTTTCTATGTTAATTTAACTTAGCCCCTCCCTCAAAACTGGACTTGGGCAATCCCTTAAGGCCAATGAACCATCAAAGAATGAAGACAAAATTTGCATCTCCAAAATTTTCCAATTGTGTTTTTTAATGTGCCCTGCTGCTGACATACCAGAATATCAGAACCAGTCAAGTTTTGATCAAATAAACCCTTTCCGCTTTACCTTCTTGGCATTTTCAGTCTCCAGCTTACTTTCCCAATTTACCAGGTAATAATCACCTGGCCAAAATTTTTACTTCCTCCTGGGGTTCTGGGAAATTAATCTGGAGATCAAAACTGTCACCTTCCCTACTTATTCAGAAAATTTCACACTTGTCACGGTTGATATTAGAACCGGAGGCCACTGGATACTGTTCAATCTCAGAGACTATCCCCTGCACCTCATCTGTCCCAGGGATAAGCACAATTACATCATCAGCATAAGCGACTATTCTCAAAGGATGCTCATCAGCAATACCAAAAGCAATCCCCGCACAGCGGGTCCACTCTCTAGCCTTCAAATAAAGGGGTCAATTGTAAAACAAGTATTACTGATTGCTGGACAAAAAATCGCCTGACTCTGATGACAAGCACCAAAATTTTTTTGCCAGGATTTTTACGACATTGAGAAGGTTAATCGGATGCCAGTTCTCGATGAATCTTCCTTTGACAGAAGAATCATAGCAGATCGCCTCATGGAGTGAGCCCTTTTCCAGCCATTGAAAACCTTTGCTAACCAAGGGGCCAAAATGGATTTAAAACATTTAAAAAGTTGGCTATCAGTCTGTTTGGCCCGGGAAAATTCTTGGTGGTCAGCTTATCTAAGGTATGACACACCTCAACCGCTGTTACTGTTCCTGTCAAATCCACAGCAGAATGTGAAACATTTTCCAAACCTGGCAAGGATCTTAAAAAACACTCTATCTTGTCTCAAACAAGAGATTTACTTCCCAGGAAATCTGCAATAATATATTCTGACAACATCCAGGATCCCTGCTCTGGACTTAACTTAACCATAATCCCAGCACCAAAGAGGCCTGCTGGACATATTTGTTTTTGAATCCCCTCAGGGTTACCATTACTCAGAGCAAGTTGGTCAAGCCTTCTGTGCAGTCTCTGTAAGTTTACTTATTTATACAAAGGGATGTGAAAAAGACACCAACCCTGCTTTTAACAAGCTCCCACCATTCAGATTTATGGCTATACAGGTCCAGAACTGTGAATGTGCCTGAAAGAAATCCTCAAAGAATTGTTTTACTCTCTTGTCTTTCAACAATTTCCGAATTAAGTTTCCAGATACCCCTCCCTCTGAATTTGATACACTCACTGATAGCAGAAAGTCGTCAGGGAACTCCATCGCACAAACCTCAGGGCCTGTGACAGCAGAGATCTCCTTTAAAAAAATATATAATTATCCTTATTTCACTAGTCCCTCTTCTAAAAGTGAACCCTGTGTCTTCTGGGTAGCGCTTCATGTGCACATCCACCTGACCTCCCTATTAAGAAAAAAATTATACCATCCAAGCTTGTGCCTGAAACCTTTCCTGTCTTTAGGCCTATTAATGGTGTTAAAATCACCTTCAAAGACAATCTGTTGGAAAGTAAAAAGAAAAGACTTATCCTTGTTGAAAAGTAATTTCCTGTCCCATTTTGTCTGAGGCCCAAAGATGCTGCCCCTAACCAAGGCGTCTATGACCATATGCTGACATGTCACCTTATCAGTTTTAAAAAGAACTGCAACACCACTATAAGGCTCAGCCAGAAAAAACCAGAGGGAAAGTCCACACCTCCAGTCCCTTTTTTGCCAGACAAATATCGTCCTGAAAACTGAAAAATAAATAAAATAAGTTGTAAGCATCAAATTTACTGAGCAAAAATAAGGTCATGTAACGAGTGCATACAGATTTGATGCTGATGACAATAATGGTCGGCACTTTCAATGGAGCACCGCCATCAGTGTGATTGGAGTAGCTGCTTCTTGACCTTAACTCTATTCAGACTACCTGAGGAACCTGATCTTTTTAAATAAGGGTTCTCTGACTCTTCCAATAATTCTATATCTTCCTCCATGTCTCCATCTGATAAGGTTCTAAATATATTTTGAAGAGGAACCCCATTTACAGCTGGAAGGAGAGTTTATGCAGACTACCTCCTCCTGCTCCTGTTCCTTCTAGTCTCCTGCCACTCAAACAGCTCAGGTCTTGTCTGGTCTAGTACTTTTTTTAGCAGTTTTCCGATTTGACCTGTGGGGCAGGAGATAGATTTCCTAAACCCACCCTTATCAGTATCCTCAGTGCCCTCAAATCAGTCCAATTAGTACAAGACATAGACACAGAAGAGAGGGGAGACTCACTGATGGACACAGAAGGCCCAGTGACAACAGAAAAACTCACTCCCTTTCTCCACATCAAGGGGAACACCATCAGAGGGCACAGGTTCATTCAGTCCAGCATTTACACCACTTTCCATCTCCACTCACATGAGATCATTTTTAACTTCAGGTGCCCAACTATTTAAGGCTTTCAGACATTTGGCAAAAAAGTAATCTCCTTGCCACACAAATTACAATCCTTGGCCAAGTGCCCAAGTCCCTGGCAAAAAGAGCATCTCATTACAGTGCATGATGCTGCAATGCAAATGCTACAATGCCGTCACATCCTATAAAGGTAGAAGAAGGGATTTGCTGCACCACATTGCCCAGCATTCTAAGTCTCACACTAGCCTTCCATGCACCTGTCCAAATCCCCTGTTAGACCAATACCTTTCTTGATGGTGTTGGAACCTCCCTAAACCTACCCAGCCACAGAGTCAGGTCAGCTGAGGGTATGGATTCATTTCTTACAAGAATGGTGACTATTTTAATTAAAGGCTGCCTAGAATCACTTCCGTGGGAAAAAACTTTCTTAATCTGCAGTGTCCTTACGAAAGACCTCATACCTTTCCCAAAATAAATCTAAACCCTCTGGTTTCATAAAGGATAGGAAGGCAAAAATATCGCTAGGTGTAAACCCCATTTTCAAATTGTACCTCCTTTTCTTTATTATATATGAATTCTGTCTTCTACACATATTAACACACCAAAGGCAACAGAACCATTAGTATTAGCATTGTGGAACCACTGCACCCAGCAGATCACACCTCAACCAGTCAGTGCAAACCTTGCTTGATTCCTGCTGGTCTTGAGCAGATTCACAAACTGCTACTCCTTCCTCGCCCATCTCCCCCACTACACTTGCATTAGGTGCAGGCACAGGTGACTGATTGTCAGGAAGGGCAGCTTTAGGCAATGGCTGAAACCGTGCTATAGTACTGTATTTTACCTGCCTCAGCAAAGTCCTCTGCATCAATGTCAAAACAAACATATCCTGTCTCAAGCAGATTCCTTTTTGCTGGTTAGGCTTCAATTTCCCACCATTTTCTGCTGTTTAGCTCATCGGGTCCTACTGGATTGTGTAAGGGGAAGTTTAGCAGATGGTGTTCAAAGTGTAAAAATTTTGTAATTGTTACATTCTAACATACAAATAAATGTAACAAATTAGTTCATTTGGATATAATTATTTAGCATTATTATGTTATAAATATATTTGCAGGTAATAGAAGCTGCTCATCAATGATATTCTGGAAACATCTGGAAAGAAATCCATTAAAATCAGGTTTGATGGTTAAGACCTACAAGCTTTAATCAATAGTTTGTTGCTTCTAACCAATTTTCTTTACCTTGATGGAGTTACTTTAAAGTTGATGCTAAACAAACAATAAGGAAGTGCGATGCTGCTTGCATAGTCTTCATAAAAATTACTTTGTCACAAAAAAGATTGAAATATATATGTTTGTTTTGTTGAAGGTCATAAAGAAATTGATATATCCACTACAGTTTGTCCTTCTGATAAAGCCCTTGTGGTAAAATGTGGTGGGGCGTCAAGGACGGTAGCATGGAAATTGTTATGATTAACAAATGATTTTTATGTACTCCAATATTGAAATATGAACATTGATTTAAATTTTGCACTGGTTTAACCTTTTACGTTCGTATCAACAATAATAAAAATGTGTACAAATATTTTCTTTTAAACACAAATATTAGGTTTCCCTTTCTTGTAACACTAAATATGCACCAAAAAAGTCCCATTACAAATGCTCTTTTTTAAACCTGTTATATTTGGATAGGGATGTGGTGCCACTAATTATTCAATTATCTCTCAAGAACAAAAATGTCATACTTTAAAAAAAAAACTTTTTATACATTTTTTTAAAATTTATACAAAAATAGAGCAAAATTTTATTTTTAAAAAGATTTTTTAACTAAAACAACACCATGTCAAAGCATGTAAAATACAAATACATGCTATCCTCAATGAGATTTGTAGATCACGTCCACTTCTTCAGGAGGAATATTTTCTATGATTAAAAGTTTTTTCAATGAAATAACAGACAAATCCTTATCTATATCAAAAACACATAATAGTTCAAAGAATCAAACAAACACTCAAAAAACTTACATTAAAAACAATGAAGCCATAGTCCCTTCATACAGTAGGCAGGAGGACAAGAAGAGGGGCGTGGAAGGCAAGCTTTACGGAACCAAATGGTAATCCTGCAGTACCACTACCATAAAATAAATATGTCTTTTATGTATATGTATATATTTATTATATAATATATATATATCATCAACCAAAAAACACTACATAAACATGACCCAATATTAAATGTAACCCTTAGGCATGAAACCATTTATCATGTGTTCTCTACCATAAAAATACCAACTTCTCCTGATTGTCAGTCCCTTACACCAGAATCTATCTGATTGTGTAATAGTCTAAAAGCCACATATATATATCTCCAATCCAACTGTTTACTATCACCAAAAATCTATAATATTCCCACATATATAATATATTCACTTATTAAATGAATGGTGCAAACACCCACACATAGAAAAGAAGTGCTTTATAATCAAAATCAATAATAACACTAAAGAACAAGTTTGAACAAATTTTTTGTTGACTTTAATTTTTAAGCCTATTTACACTAAAATAGGTATGCTGATTCTGAAAGTGCAGTTACTTTTCTTCAATCACGTCAGGTTTTTTCTCTACTGCTTATATTAATACGATTACTGTAGCATGGATTTGTATAGGCTACATTTCCACGCAAGATAGTGTGGTCAGAGGACGTGTGCTGCTCTACGTAGTGAATAAGCAAAATTTATTTTTCTACTTACACACATATTTCCTTTCTTTCAGATCATGTCTGGCTCTGCCGTTTCTCGTCGTAAGTGCCTAAACTAAAATATCTGTGGCAATTTCACCATTCCCAGTCAAACGGCGAACATCAGCACAATTGTAGAGCAAGCCTATTTGGCATATTTCAAAGTTAAACTTGGTGATCAAGATAAGTCTTATGAGGCCCCTCCTAAGGTGTGCAAACAGTGTGTCAAGGGTTTACGGATGTGGAAAAAGGGAACATGTGAAAAGTTGCTATTTGGTATACCTCTGATTTGGTACAGTTTGCTATGGTTTGGTATGGAGAGCTAGGAGATCATTTCAGTGACTTTTTCCTTTTGTATAGTGAAAACTTCAGGATGTAACAAGAAAAATAAATGTAACATAGAGTATCCTAGTCTACTATCGGCTATACGCCCAGTGGCTCATTCAGATAAAATTCCACTGCCAGTTTTCGTTACACTACCCTCTCTTGAAGAACATGATTATGGTGATGAACAAGGTGAGAGTAATGATGAAGAGTTTGAAATTAAAGAAGACTCAGAAGGCTTCAGAACTTCTAGCATCAAGACTGTGTGAGAAAAACTTACTTGAAAAAGGAACAAAGGTATTGTACTTTCGAACCGGAGAAATTGCATTTCTGCAGTACTTTAGAACTGACAGTGGCTTTGTATATTTCCATAACATACCTGGCTTAATGGAGGAATTGGGAATTCCAATCTCTAACTTAATTGAATGCCGACTATTCATCGATAGCTCAAAGCAGAGCTTAAAGTGTTTGTTCTCCTTCACAATGGTAATATATTTGAGTCAGTCCCAATTGGCCATTCTGTTTCTCTTTGTGAAGAATATGCAGACATAAAGAGAGTCATTGAGTTGTTTCAATATCTCCAACACAATTGGGTCATCTGTGTAAATGGTATGCTTCCTTTATGGTCAGCAACGCGGATATACCAATTATCCCTGTTATCTGTGTATGTGGGACAGCAGAGCTCATTAGTAGGGATGAGCAAGAATGCCTCTGACAGTCTCATGAAAATTTCCTCAAATTTCTGATGGGTCCGCAAAATTTCGGCGATCAAAATCACTAATTCAATTAAAGTCAATAGGCCGACGTTAAACATTATTAGCAAAGTCCCTATAGATATTAGAACCACCAAATTTGCTATGTATGTGAAGGAGAACAATGGAAACAAAGGAAAAATACAAAAGTTCTAAAAGACCTTGTGGTTTTGTATAAAAAAAGCAGGCAAAGTGACAGCAGGCAAATAGGATTTTTGCGTGATGGACAGCGTACAGAAGGCAGCATAATCATTAGGACATTGAGAAAGGGTAGAGCTACGTGTGAACTCAACCCACTAGCAGCAGTCTTTGCCGTCAAAACAGCAGGAGACGGCATTGCTAGCTGGCATCATGACCTGAATGACATGTGTTAGGAATGCCACCCATAAAGTTGTGGACAAGTAGTGCAGTGACATTAGACAAAAGGGTGGAGGACCAGAGACAGGGCATGGGTCAGCGAGAGCAGTAGCAGTGTGTGGCCTCTGGCCAGCTATCGCCAGAGAGACTGCATTGGTAACTGGCATCTAGAGCAGGGTGTAGTGCATCATCAATGCCACCCAGAAGTGTACAATTTTAGTGAAGGGAGTACTGACAGGTGACAGCAGCAGCAGCAGGAGGAGACAGAGGATCTCTGAGACGGAGCGGGGACCACATTGGTAACTGGCATCTAGAGCTGGGTGTAGTGCATCATCAACGCCATCCAGAAGTGTACAATTTTAGTGAATGGAGTACTGACAGGTGGCAGCAGCAGCAGGAGGAGGCGGTGGGCCCTGGGATGGAGCGTGGACTGCATTGGTAACTGGCATCTAGAGCTGGGTGTAGTGCTTCATCAATGCCACCCAGAAAAGTACAATTTAAATGAATGGAGTACTGACAGGCGGCAGCAACAGCAGGAGGAAACGGTGGGCCCTGAGATGGAGCGGGGACGCATTGGTAACTGGCATCTAGAGCTGGGTGTAGTGCATCATAAATGCCACCCAGATGTGTACAATTTTAGTGAATGGAGTGCTGACAGGTGGCAGCAGCAGCAGAAGGGGGTGGTGGGCCCTGAGATGGAGCGCGGAGCTTATTGGTAACTGGCATCTAGAGCTGGGTATAGTGCATGGTCAATGCCACCCAGAAGTGTACAATTTTACTGAATGGAGTAGATGATTGAATTATGTTGAAACTTTATCTATTCTCCTGACATTTTCTAGTTGTCTGTAGTCATGCGATCATGCACTGATCATGCCTTAGAACTGTTATGCCTTTAAGCTGTGTGCAAACAATAAAGTTTTGAGAATGATCTAAATACATGCTTGAGTTGCATGTATTATGTGCTCTCCCAGCATCACTGTAAACAGAAGCTATCAAAGAGAGGGACAGCTGATCGGGGATCAAAAGGAGATTGCCTTAACAATTTGGCGTCAGAAGTGGGATATCTACCTCACCTTAAAAGGACCAGGATCGGGTAAGTGGAAATTTTCTTTTCTATCTCTGCCATCCCTGTGTCCCTGTAGATATCTTATGACCCTAAGCACTGTGGCAGTGTGGACTCCCTCATAGAAGGACTGGGTCCTTAGTTAGGAATTTGTGCACACTGATGGCCTCTGTTTTAATGTATAGACAATAGGAATTTTGGTGTCAATAATTTAGAAGTGTAAGAAATATTGTATATAGGATAAGTTTGTGTACTAATCTGGTTGCCAAGGTGAGGCTGGGTCAATCCTCACTGCTGTGGTTGCCTCGGGTAAGCAGTAACGTGACCTAAGCTGCATTTTGGTAAGCAGTCCTGGAAACAGGACGTTAGCGAGCACTGCAACTGCCAACTGAACTAATAATAACTGTGTACAACGGTCTGATATTTATACTGTAATTTATACTGCAACTATGGGGAATACCCAAGGTAAGGGGAATTCCACAAAGGAAAAAAAGATAGCAGATCCACATAAAAAAAAAAAAAAAAAAAAAACATGTAAGGAAACGCATTAAAATCAGACTAAAATAAAAACCCACAGCCATGTCACCCAGTGATGAGGATATTTCTTATAATATTCCAGGGGAAACTCCTGTTGATTTTGTTAACCGCAGAGCAGGAGTTTATGGAGTATAATGTATAATTTTGATTGTGGAGGTTATTTGGCTAATGATTGTTAGTTCCCAAAGAAAGAAAGGAGAAGAGCAGCAGTGAGAATGCAGCAGCTGCATTCAGTGGTCCAGCAGCCCCTCCCTACCAGAAACACAATATTTGCTGGATGATGAGGGAAATTAATTTCTAGTTATAGCAGAAAAAACAGGAGAACACAGGAAACCAGCCCTAAAAATACCATCTTCAGATGAAACCACTGTATAGCACTATCCCCTAATTACTGAGCAACAATATCGAATTATGTGGGATCAAGTGCATTATAAATTTGTTAGGATACATGGAGATGGAAAATCAATGGCTACAGCGATAGCGTGCAAACAGAAAGCACGAGAAACAGTAAGTGATTATGCTCGAAGGTTTAGGAAAGTGTGGAAGGAAGAGGCAGGTCTAGGATTAGGAGGAGATTTGAATGTTGTTTTTACACAGTCACTGATTAATTGATTGATCCCTGAACATGCTAAAACTGCCAAAATGATTATCTATAATTCGAGCATATTACCCCCGCAGGATTTATTGGGACAATTGTTAACTAAAGACGGCAGGATGTTTTGAAATCACTAAACCTTCAAAGCCCCATGTGCAGGGACTCCATTATTCAGGGAAACCTGGAGGATACAGAGGAAGAGGTAGAGGCAGAGGAAGCAAACAGGACAGAAATGACAATAGAGGATATGGAAATGTTAGAAAGAATCAAGCATGTTTTGCCTGTGGACAGGAAGGTCATTGGGCCAGGGACTGCCCTACACACAAACAGCAGTCAGTACAACAGCAACCACATAGCATGCCAATGCAGTCATCACCCCTACAAGATGCAAACCTCATATCCCCATATGTACAGTACATGGAGAATACATTACACATCACTCATTCAAGGTATTACTTAGCTGTCCAGTCAACCTGTTGGGAAGAGACCTGATGGGATCACAAAACCACATACACCAATATACCAAAAGCAGTACCCCTTAGCTAAAGACAATGAAGATTCCTTAGCACCCACAATTCAATCTTTTTGCCAGTAAGGCATACTTAAGAAGACATGCACTCCTTACAACACTCCAGTAAATTCTGTCAAAAAGCCAGATGGCTCATACCGTTTTACACAGGATCTCAGGGCCAATAATGAGCTGGTTCTGCCCCTGACACCAGTCATGTCAGATCTTACTACCATTCTCACAGCAGTACAGCCCGAGACCCAATTTTACAGTGTTATTGATTTGGCCAATGCAATGTTCTCAATACCATTATCACCTGAGACTTATGGCTTTCATTTTCATGGGACAGCAGTACACCTGGTGTCACTTGCCCCAGAATTTTTTTGACTCACCCGCAGTTTTCTCAATTGCCCTCCAGCAGGTCCTTGCCAACTGGCAGCATGGTTCCACTTTACTACAATGTGTTGATTTATTGTTGTGTAGCCCCTCGAAGGAGGCATGTCAGAAGGATACTGTTTCATTGTTGTGTTTTTTGGGAAAGGAAGGACAGAGGGTGTCGCAGAAAAAAATCAGTTTTGTCTGCAACAGGTCACATTCCTGGGAATGCTTTTAACCCTAGGTGGATAGCCCCCAGCCGTGTACATGCCAATACCAGTCTGCCTTGCCCACAGACAAAGAAACAGCTGCTCAGTTTTCTTGGCATGATCAATTTTGCATACACTGGATTTGTGACACCACACCTAGTGCCCCTAACAACATTCAATGGTGTGATGAAATGACTAAAGCATCTTTGATGTTAAAAGAATCCCTGACATCTGCCCTTGCATTGGGAATGCCCGATTTCCATGTACCATTTGTTTTGTATGTTAGAGAAAACTGTAATTCATGGCTGCTGTGCTTGCTCAGATGCATGGGGGGAGACTGAGGCCCGTGGCATATGTCTCTAAGACACTTCCTGTTACTGTGCAGCATGCCAGCCTGTCTGCGTTCTCTGGCATCATGTGCAATGGCTGTAGAAAGTGTCTCACTTCTAACTTTGGGTCACGAGATGATACTTTACACATCCCATGCTGTACTACACTTGCTTAAGAATTTACCACTCAACACATAACAGCACAAAGGTTGTCTGGTTATGAAGTTATCCTAACATCCACTGCAGGATTAGGTGTAAAATATGCTTCTGCTAACAGCAGTTTTGTCGCTGTGCTCAACGCCCCCTTATGTCCTAAAGGGCCAGAGGATGAAGTGCCAGAGTCACACTCATGTATCACTAAAATACAGTTCCCAGACACAGTCCTTGAAGCCGCCCCACTCTCTGTTAACTCTTCCAAAGCTGCAGAATTGATAGCACTCACTAGAGCCTGTGAAATTATGGAAGGAAAAGCTGTAAACATATTTACTGACTCCTGCTATGCTTTTTGAGTCATACATGATTTTGGACCCATTTGACAGGGAAAAGGTTTTACCACAGCTGATGGAAAACCCATTCAGCATTAATTTAAAAACTTTTACAAGCCATTCACCTTCCCAATCAAATAGCCATTGTCAAATATCAAGCACACACTTCTTCCAATTCCTTTGATGTCGAGGGCAACAGATTAGCAGATTTTCATGCCAAAGCTGCTGCTCAGTCCACCACACCCACCACTAGCCCCCCTGATACACTTCTGCTTACTATGCCAGCTTCCACTGAAACCAACATACTTCTAACACAATTACAGTCCTTCACCACCTCACAGGACATTGAATTCTGAGAGAAGGAGGGATTGACCTTAGATTCCTTTGGAATCTGGTCAAAAAGAGGGCTAGCAGGGCTGCACCAAATAGCAGTACCCCTGATTGTTTTTAAATCCATGGTATAAGACACAAAAGCAATAAAACCACAACACAAGAAATAAACAAGCGATTTTGTGCCCAGAATTTAAAGGAACATACATAAGCCATACTTTCCCATTGTTTATCATGTGCTAGAAATAACATGCAAGGAAAGAAAGCAGGACAACATGAACCTTACCTCCACAGGGTCGATTTCAAGAGTTACAAATTGATTTTACACACGTGCCAAAGGCTTCCAATGGATGTCAGATAATATTAGTGATTACAGATAAATTCAGCAGATGGGTAGAAGTTTTTGTAGTCAGGAAAGAAAATGCAAGAACAGTGGTTAAGATACTATGCAAAGAGATCATCCCCAGGTTTGGATGCCCAGAGAGAAAAAGCACTCCATTCACTTCTAAAGTCACACAGCAGATTTCAAAAATCAAGAAAATAGAATGGAAGTTCCCCTTCCCATATCACCCCAAGAGTGCTGGAGTAGTATAAAGGATGAATAGGCCATTAAAAGACAAACTGAGGAAAGCGACAGCGACCCTTTAAAAATGGGACCAATATTTGCCAACTGTACTAGCTGAAATAAGAATGACACCCAATCCAGTTAATAAGCTATCACCTTTTGAAATTTTAATGGAAAGACTTTTTCCCACCCCCTGGGCTAAAGACCCTTTAATTTTATTGCCCGGGGATCTCCAACAAATTCAGGACCAATGTGTAGCAAAGTTAATTGAGAAGCTAAACAGCAACTACAGAGATATCTCTCTCTCTTTTCCTCTTCCTACAGATCAACAGACACACCCATTCAAGCCTGGAGACGTAGTGTTGGATAAAGCTCTGCACAAGCACAAACTCTTGGATCCGCCCTTTGGACCTCTGGTCACTGTGCAAGCCATCACTAGAACAGCTGTGCTGACCAGTGGAGGACCCACCTGGATACATGCTTCAAGAGTGAAAAAGGCACCGCCAATCCAGAACCAGGATGATGCTTTTTGATCCACAAATACCAGCCCACATGCTTGTTTGCAGTTTTGGAGCCCTAATTGTCATTTTCTGGCTTGCTTGGGTCACAACAACTTGCTATCACCCTCAAGATTTGCCCTTCATTTTTCTCCAATCAAGTCATAACCTAAAGAATTACTCTACCCTGTCTATGCACTGGCGAGGACTTGAGTATAGTGACTGGATTGATTTCTGGGGTAACATATGAGAATGTCTTGCCAAAGAAATATATATTAGCTCTAGTTTTTGCCTATCTGATATGCGTAGTACTCAAGATGTGTTAACATCCTGTTTGATTGTCTCCACTCCAGTCAGCATACTACTTTGAATCTTTAGCAATATCTACAATGACACTAATGTTACTGAAAGTGATATACATTTACTTCATAACCCATATAACTTTTGCAATAACTGTAAAACCTATGATTCTCCAGAAAAATATATGATATTTACACATACTATAAATATTACCCAGGGAGATGTGTGTTACACATGTGTATGAATTGTAACCCCTCTGAAATATCCCACAGTAGGATGACAGTACTATGGAAAATCACTCAGCTCCCTCAAGTTATGTATTCCCAAGAACCTGAAGCTGTATATTTTTTTATGTAAAGGAACAAAGGTATGAGGCTATCATACAAAGGTATGAGGAAGAAGTTATCCTTTTTTGAAGGATAAAAGGAGGATAAAAGGATAAAAGGAGGGAAATGTAAGGAGCTGAGTAATTTTGCTGAGACCTGAAGGTAAATAATTTTGTGTTTTGTTATGTTTTGTAGATGACTGAATTATGTTGAAAACTTACTGGTATCACAAGCAAATCACGGGACTTTTTAGGCACAAAATTTAAAATAAATTGAAAATATAACTTTTATTTTAGAGATTTCAAAACACAGAAAAAAGATTCACAACAGTGACTACACAGTGATATGAAAACAAATATATTTTCCACATCATGGGAAGGTCTCATATAAGTGGGATGGAGTCTTTGACTTTTCTACGGGTTTCGCAGGTTTAAACACGCTTCATTAGGAAATTATTAAGACCTGACAACATATAGGAATCAACAGTATCTAGTTTACAATTATTTCATTACATTTATAAGTGCTTTCAAACAGGTATTTTACATACCAATTCTTGGAAAATGTTGACAACAACACTCTAAGGTGGGTATCTCCTCCAAACAAAAAGAGCACTGACTTCAAGCTAGGCAGCAGAGTGGTATAGGCTAGCAAATGAGGATTATCTCATATGTCTTCTTAACAAGTCACCTAGAATTGTTTACAAATAGTTTTTGAAGGTATTCACATTGATTTTCAGAAGAATTATGTAGGAATTACAAAGCTTGGTCATTGTATTACTATTATCCTTCATCCTAATTCATATTTCCTTATATATATAAATCTTTTTATTGACTTCCTAAATATTCAAATAAAACATTTCAATAATCTGTGGATGGCTGTAAAGTATTATCTAATTTATGATGGTAACATAAGTAGTTTATTATATCTCATATATAACAGATTATCTTAGAAACATGTATTCACAACTGATATAAGTCACCAGCCACTTTATTGAGGAATATCCCAGAATAATACCAGCTTGCATGCTGTATTAATAGAGAGGCCCCCTTTGAAATACCTTTGCCTGTTTTAAAACGGATCATTAATGAGAAGCTATATTATTAGTGACTTCCATCATAAGCATATCCAAACTATTAGAACATATATTGGTCTAGTGACCTACCAGAGAGAACAATTATGTTTTCAAGTGATGTTACAAGTAATCCTCACATTGATACCGTTTGACATGCATCCTCCTCCTGTTGCAGCCTAGACCTATCCCCACTGTCGGCTTTTAAAAAGCTTTTAAAACCAAAAGCTCTTTTGGTTTTACCAACGTAGAACCTGCCACACCTACAAAACACTAAATAAATCACTCCCGGGGAGTGAAATGAATGGGTATATCAAAAATATCCTTGTCTGTATGGATCCACTTATATTCGTTGCATTTTTTGCAAGCATATGTGCCCGATGGGCTTGTGATCAACTTGTGGATCAATGTTTATACCTCTTTGTTCTGGGTTTACCTTCATATATAAAAGATACACCTGAACTTCTTAAAATGATTGATGACTAATATGTACCCCAAGGAGCTATTTTAGTAGCGATTGACTTAGAAGCACTATGTTAGACGATTCCACATCAAAAGGGCCTAGAAGCAATCAGAACTTATCTATGTGAACTTAGCCAAACTACTCGGCCACAAGGCCAAATTATTTTGGCTTTGTTGGAGTATATTCTGTATAGAAACATATTCCCCTTTGATGGACAAACCTACCTCCAGGTGCAGGGTGTGGCAATGGGGACACAAAGTGCCCCCACCTATGCCAACCTGTACTTGGGGGAATGGGAAAGAGATTTATTCTCGGATGAATCCTTATCGATGTACCTTCCTCACATTCTTTTGTGGAGAAGGTACATAGATGATGTAATTTTAATTTGGACTGGTTCAATATCTGAACTTAAAGAGTTTTTTGACAAAATTCAGACTAACAGATATAATTTGATATTGACATTGGAAACCAGTGTTTCATCTTTACCATTTTTAGATGTAACTATAGAAATTAACAAACAAAATATCTTGATGTTTAAACTATATCGTAAAAATACAGCAGGCAATACAATTCTGTCAGCTAATACTGCCCATCCGATCACCCTAAAAAATAGTATTCCGTATTCACAGTATCTGCGTCTGTGAGGCATTTGTTCGCAAGAAGATAATTTTGTGACTGCTGCAAAACTTAAAGAGATACACTTCTATCTAGGGGCTACAGCAAAAAAAATTTAAAACATAGCAGAGAGCTAAGTCTCAGTCTAGATCACAAGTATTATTTAAAAGAAAAGATGTGAATAAGGAACCCCGTATAAACATAAATACAAGGTATTCACAAAATCACAATAAGGATATTTTTGATATACCCATTCGTTTCACTCCCCGTTCACATATTGATTGCAACACTGTGGGAGTGATTTATTTAGCATTTTGTAGCTGTGGCAGGTTCTACATTGGTAAAACCAAAAGAGGTTTTAAAAATAAATGTATGAGTTTGTGTACAATATAACTAGTGGTAAAACTATAACACCGTTGAGTTTCCATATGGGAACCTTCCACAGCTATAATAGTGAAGAAATGAGATTTCTTGCCCTTGAGAAACTCTCCAAAAGAAAGAGGTGGAGATTTTGATAGGGAGTTGCTCCAAAGGGAGGCAAGATGGCTTTATCAACTCAAAGCCAATTGATTTCCAGGCTTAAATGAAATTATTAGTTACAAATCCTTCTTATAACAATAAAAATACCTGATGTGAGACTAACAAAATGAATACAAAAATATCCCTCTTGTCAATAAAGTAGTCATCATTATCTGTGAACACATAAGATTATAAGGTAAATGTAGGATAGCTGCTGGTATTTTTTTTTCCTTTTTCTTTCCCTCTTTTTGTTTTTTCCTTTCATTTTTTTCTTTTGTCCCCCCCCCCCCCCTTTCTCTTTCCTTTTTGCTACATATGTTTGATGTCATTAATCCAAATGTTGTTATTTTCATGTATGATTTAAATGCATCCGTTGTGAAACATTGTGTTTTTCAATATGAAAATCAAAACAATACTCTATTTACCATTGAATGATTATTTCAACAAATGTATATCTATTTTTGATTACGCTAGTAATTAATTTTTCTTCTTGTTTTGTATCTTTGGAACATGGGGAGCGCCAAGCCCCAGTGTTGCCCATCATCAAGATGGCTGATGCTAGGGTGTCTCTTTGTCCAAAGACAGACAGTCCATTTGGACTGCCTTGCCATGACCGTAATTTGAGCTCCCTGTGTCCCCTGAGCGTCTTCCCCCGTCCTGTCTGCTTCCTCCTTCTCTCCCCTGCACGTCTTTGCGGGGAGAATAGAAAGCACGGTCTCCGTCCCATGCTGCATCACAACAGCGTGGGTGTGAATCCCCACATGGACGCTCACTCCATTAGTGCAGCTTCATAAAAGCCGACGGTGGGGATAGGTCTAGGCTGCAACATGAGGAGGATGCATGTCAAACGTTATCAGTGTGAGGATTACTTGTAACATCACTTGAAATCACAATTGTTCTCTCTGGTAAGTCACTAGACCAATATATGTTCTAATAGTTTGGATATGCTTGTGATGGAAGTCTCTAAAATAATGTAGCTTCTCATTAGTGATCCTTTTTAAAACAGGCAAATGTATTTCAAACACAAAGGGGGCATCTCTATTAATATAGCGTACAAGCTGGTATTATTCTGGGATATTCCTCAATTAAGTGGCTGGTGATTTATATCAGTTGTGAATACATGTTTCTAAGATAATCCCCCATATATGAGATATATTAAACTACCTACGTTACCATCATAAATTAGATAATACTTTACAGTCATCCATCATTTATTGAAATGTTTTATTTGAATATTTAGGAAGTCTATAAAAGTATTTATTTAGATCTGGAAATATTAATTAGGATGAAGGATAATAGTAATACAATGACCAAGCTTTGTATTTCCTACATGATTTTTCTGAAATTCAATGTGAATACTAGTGTTGGTCGAATAGCTCACTATTCGATTTGACCGCTATTCGGTCGAATAGAGCAAAATTATTCGGGTGAACGAACGTCGAATTCGCACTCCATTAAAGTCAAGGGGGGAAAATTCGGGTTGTTTTTCGGGACTTGGTAGAGCTTCTACAGTCTATAAATACATTTAAAAAGACATGTCAAGATGCCCCCAGCTCTGCACAACACTGTACAAGTAAAAAAAAAAATAAGGAAGGCTTTTTTATGTTGCTGGCAAGGCCATTTTATGAGGCAGTCAAGGGAACATGCTGAATTTTATACCGGCCTCTGAGTAGAGGCAGAGAGGGCCACGAGGGGGTTCCTCAGGTCCAAAAATTAGCCACCAGGTTTCACCGCACTGTTACAAGCCATACATACAAGACACAGGCTTCAGAGTACAGGCAGAGGTCCCTGAGGGGGCTCTTTCAGTCAAAAAAACTAGCCAGCTACACAGCTCTGTTAAAAGTTACAACTGACAGGTGGCAGCAGCAGGAGGAAGAGGAGGTGGGCACTGAGATGGAGCAGGAACTGCATTGGTAACTGGCATCTAGAGCTGTGTGTAATGCATCATCAATTCCACCTAGATGTTCGTAATACCATTTTTAGGAATGGAGTACTGACAGGTGGCAGCAGCAACAGCAGGAGGAGGAGGCGGTGGGCCCTGAGTTGGATCGTGGACAGCATTGGTAACTGGCATCGGAGTAAAGAAGGCATTAGAAGTTGAGGCCATCACCTATATGGACAGTGTAGAAGCTGTAGCTATCGGAGACATGAACGGATGAACGAGATTCCAATCTGTCCCTACCTACTATGTAGCGAAACCACATGAAAGGGAACGGGCTTGGCGGAATCAGCGGGGAAAGAAGACCCTGTTGAGTTTGAGTCTAGTCTGGCATCTAGAGCTGGGTACTGGACAGGCGGCAGCAGTAACAGCATGAGGAGGAGGCGGCAGGCCTTGAGACGGAGTGTGGACAGCATTGTTAACTGCCATCTAGAGCTAGGTACTGAGCAGGCGGCAGCAGAAACAGCAGGAGGAGGAGGCAGTGGGCCCTGAGACAGAGCAAGGATGACATTAGAGGTTGAGGCCATCATCCTTTATTGACAGTGTAGAAAGTGTTGCTATTGGAGACATGAATGGATGAATGAGATTCCCACTGTCCCGACAGTGGCGGTGGGCCCTGAGACGGAGTGTAGATGGCTGTGTTACTCCTGCTCTTACTCCTGCCGCCTACCCAGTACCCAGCTCTAGATGCCAGACTAGACTCAAGCTCAACAGGGTCTTCTTTCCCCGCTGATTCTGCCAAGCCCATTCCCTTTCATGTGGTTTTGCTACATAGTAGGTAGGGACAGATTGGAATCTTGTTCATCCATTCATGTCTCCAATAGCTACAGCTTCTACACTGTCCAAATAGGTCATGGCCTCAACCTCTAATGCCGTCCCTGCTCTGTCTCAGGGCCCACCGCCTCCTCCTCATGCTGTTATTGCTGGCGCCTGCCCAGTACCCAGCTCTAGATGCCAGTTACCAATGCTGACCAAGCTCCGTCTCAGATCCCGCCACCTGCTCCTACTGCTGTTCCTACTGCATGCCCCAGGCTTGATCAATATGAGCCATCAGGATGCAGGTATACTTCCAATGAGCCAGCTGATTCGAGTGGATGGCAACTTTAACTAAGATGGAGCAAGTACGGCATTAGTGGTTGACGCCATCACCTATATGGACAATGTAGAAGCTGTAGCTACTGGAGACATTGCTGTGTAGGGGACTGCCTTTTCCTATATGCTAGCTGTAACCTTGCAAAATGGGGGATGGACAGCATTGTTAACTGGCATCTACAGCTGGGTACTGAGTACTGGACAGGCAGCAGCAGTAACAGCATGAGGAGGAGGCATTAGGTCCTGAGACGGAGTGTGGACAGCATTTGTAAGTTGCAGCATCTATACCTTGGTACTGGACAGGCAGCAGCATTACCAGTAGGAGGAAGAGGTGGTGGGCCCTGAGACAGAGTGTGGACAGCATTTGTAACAGGCATCTAGAGCTGGGTACTAGGCAGGAAGCAGCAGTACCTGCATGAGGAGGAGGAGGTAAGCCCTAAAAATGGATCAAGGACGGCATTAAAGATCGAGGCCATCACCTACATGGACAGTGTAGAAGCTGTAGCTACTGGAGTCATTGCTGCGTAGGGGACTGACTTTTCCTATCTGCTAGCTGTAACATTGTAAAATGCGGCATGGACAGTATTGTTAACTGGCATCTACAGCTGGGTACTGGGCAGGTGGCAGCAGTAACAGCAGGAGGAAGAGGTGGTGGGCTTTGAGACAAAGTGTGGATGGCATTAGGAACTGGCATCTAGAGTTGGGTACTGGGCAGGCAGCAGCAGTAAAGCATGAGGAGGAGGCATTAGGCCCTGAGAGGGAGTGTGGACGGCATTAGGAACTGGCATCTAGAGTTGGGTACTGGGCAAGAGTTAACCAAGTTCAGCTCCTCTACATAGGCACCTATCTAAAGGCATACGATGCCTGATCGGCCTCGGGGAAGTTCTTGCGACTTTCCGCGGTCGAAGGCTCGGCTTTGCCATCGGACTAGATTTTCACACGTTCTTGTTTGCTTTTTATAAATATATATATATATATATATATATATATGTGTGTGTGAATATATATGTGTGTGTGTATATATATATATATATATTGTGTTTGTGGCCATGTTTGATCACAAAATTCTGCCTTTATTACCATTTTGAAATGTTTGTCCTGCAAAAATATTTTCTAATCCAGTTTTCCACCCTTGATAGGGGCAAAATTGCATATTGGTTTGGTAAGTATTTTTTGAATGCAATATATGTTGGGCCATTTTGTTGATGTGTGTTTATTTTTTATTTTTTTTTGGTTTTGATGTGTTTTTATATTTTATTGTGACCTTTTAGCAACTGTTTCTTTTGAATAAAGTTGTTTGTAAAATGTTGTCGTTTGTTTTGTGGGGGTTTGTTATGTGGGGGTTTGTTATGTGATCTCCTTTCCAATCTCCCAGGACACACAGTTTAAAAAGACAATTGTGATTGTTTTTAAGCTGTTCCTTCCTCTGAAATATTTGTAAAGCTAAATATTTGTTTGATGCGCATAGTTGTGCACCAAACTTCAGGAGCGTGTAGCTCATAGTTATGCGCCACAGCGGACCCGCTACGTGCACTTGAACTGTTTTATCAGTTGAAAAATGCACCGCACTTTTGCACAGTCCTCATTAAAATAAGTTTGTATTTTTTTGGTGTATTTTGCATGTTTTGCTTCATATGCACTCATGTATGTATAGACATGAGTGCACATAAAGCCAAACCTGTATGTATGCATTTATATGTGTGTACATATACATAGAAAAGAGAAATTAGAAGAAGAAATAGGCAAAGAGGGCTTTTTGGACCCTATTGCTTCACATTGAAAAGATTGCCTATTTCTTCCTATGATTTCGGATATCGTGGGCTTGGCTACAAGCAACATTCATGGAGGATATTGCTTCTAGTTAAAAGAAGAAATCCACCTTTATGTGCTTCCACTACCAAGCTGAGGGGAGTAAGTCAATTTTATATATAGTGGGCCAACATCTAAAATGCCATTCAAATCTGCAAAAACACCCTGAAAGGATAGAAAAGCAAGAAAATGTTTGGTACAAAGTGGATTTGGCCTTGGAAGTTTGATATACTAGTACTGTTTGTTTTGTGTAAACACCTAAATAATGCATACACTCCAGTATTTATGAGCATTAAGTTAAGCAACAACACAACATCTGTTCATTTCTAAAAGTGCGAGACCCTGCTTGTGAGCTTGGCAATCAATGTGCTTTGATGTTGTGCTTGGCAACCTGGACCACTTTCTATCACCATCAGGTGTGTTAGAATCAGTATACAACTCAGCTAGACAACTAATTCACAACCAGTTTGGACAGCAAGTGGAAGTGTGTTTGTATACAATAGGGCTAAGATCAGGCAGCACAGCACAATGACAACAAACCTATAACACAACTACAAATTAACACAGGAGTTGTGTGGGGACAAATCAACATGAGTGCAAATGTCAGGCTATAAAAAAAACAAACAAACAAAAAAAAGAAATAAAATACCAATATGTGACAAAGGCAACGAGGGGGTTAAGTAGGAGTTTGGTATGGAAACCATGCAGACGTTTGTACTCAATACTTGTGGAAAAAAATGACAACACATTGCTGAAGAATTGCTAAACTACAGAACTGGCATTACAAACCAGGCACAAAAACATTGCAGCAACAGATGAAGCTAACAATCACGAGGATTACAAAAAATCACATCAATGCATACCATCCAAGCAATCTTACTTACCCCCCCCCCCCACACACACACACACACACACACCTACACACAAACCAGTCCAGGTAAAATAGTACTAATTAAAATGTATATGTATTGCATAAGTGTATGCACAAGTGAAATCACTAAATGTTCCTTAATACATGTATTATAACATGTTTGCCTAAAATCCTTTATTAAAATATTTGATTTCTCTAAAGTCAAACTAGAATGAAATTTTTATCAGGTCACAAATGTTTGTTCACATATTTTTTTACACTCATACTATTGTGTGATGACAGATTTGAAAGTGCCACTTAGTATATATCCAGCTTGAAAGAAATGAGTTTGCAGTGTTGCAACCAAAAGAAAAAGTGACAACAAGTGCAACAAATGTAACAACAAATGATGCAAGTTTGTGATTGAGTAGAATGTAACATAAAAAAGTAGCACTTACACAAAAAAACATCAAGCATTAAAGATTCAAACTGACCTGTAAAATGGACTGGAGATGCGCACAGAACAGGGGGCAGGTGTGCGCAAATCAATTGCTATCACCTCACCTTTGAGGTTAACATCTACTCCTGAATCGCGCAGCTGCAAATTAATCACCTAATTGGCGTATTTGAGATCTTTGCTTATCTTTGCAGGAAACTGGCAGGCGAATTCACTAGAACTCGGGCCTGACTCGCGCTAATAGACCGTCTGCGCATTTCATTGATGAATCAGGGATTCTGTCTCAGGGTCCACTGCCTCCTCCTACTACGGTTGCTGCTGCTGCCTGCCCAGTACACCATTCACAAAAATTGTATTACACACTTCTGGGTGTCATTAACAATGCACTACACCCAGTTCTAGATGTCAGTTACCAATGCACTCCATGCTCTGTCTAAGGGCCCACCGCCTCCTCCTGATGCTGTTGCCGCTTGTCAGTACTCCATTCACTATAATTGTACTACACACTTCTGGGTGTCATTGACGATGCACTACACCCAGCTCTAGATGCCAGTTACAAATGTGGTCCATGCTCCGTCTCAAGACCCACCGCCTCCTTCTGATGCTGTTGCTGCTGCCGCCTGTCAGTACTCCATTCACTATAATTGTAATACACACTTCTGGGTGTCATTGACGATGCACTACACCCATCTCCAGATGCCAGTTACCAATGCGCTCCGCACTCCGTCTCAGGGGCCACCGCCTCCTCCTGATGCTGTTGCTGCTGCCGCCTGTCAGTACTCCATTCACTATAATTGTATTACACACTTCTGGGTGTCATTGGCGATGCACTACACCCAGCTCTAGATGCCAGTCTAGTTACCAATGCCGTCCACGCTCTCAGGGGTCTCAGGGTCCACCGCCTCCTCCTCCTGCTGCCGCTTGTCAGTACTCCTTTCATAAAAATTGTATTACACACTTCTTGATGGCATTGACGATGCACTACACCCAGCTCGAGATGCCAGTTACCAATGGGGTCTCCACTCCGTCCTAGAGCCCTCCGCCTCCCCCTCCTGCTGTTGCTGCTGCCTGCCAGTACTCTATTCACTAAAATTGTACACTTCTGGGTGACAATGACAATGCACTACACCCAGCTTTCCATGACTCTTACCAATGCGGTCTCCCTGGCGATAGCTGACTAGAGGCCACACACTGCTACTGCTTTCACTGACCCATGCTCCGTCTCTGGTACTCCATCCTTTTGCCTAATGTCACTGCACTACTTGTTCACAGCTTTATGGGTGGCATTCCTAACACATGTCATCCAGGTCATGGTGCCAGCTAGCAATTATTATTAATATTAAACAGGATTTATATAGCGTAAACAAATTATGCAGCTATGTAAATTCAATAGGGGTGCGTACATTAAATAGCAATTCGTTTTCTTGCTGTTTTGACGGCAGAGACTGTTGCTAGTGGGTTCTTTTCAGCCTAGTTCACGCTTTCTCAATGTCCTAATGTTTATGCTGCCTTCTGGATGCTGTCCACCACGCAAAAATCCTATTTGCCTGCTGTCACTTTGTCTGCCATTTTCTGGAAAATCACAAGGTCTTATTTAACTTGTACTTGTATTTAACTTATATTTTTTCATTGTTGACACTGTTCATTGATTGATGACTGTTCTAATGATGGAAAGGGATCTTTTCTCCCTAGATCTACAAAATGTCGAGATTTACGCCAAAATTACCATATTTACGTGTTTGTAGGTAATAGGTAAATGATTTGTACAATCACACTATAAGAAATGTAATACTTTTCTAGAGAGCATAGGCAGGCTTTTCTTAGTTTGCCATCTAATTCTGGAATTGTGATAAAACCCTCTGACAAGGGCAGTAATGTAGTGGTGATGGATTTATCCCAATACGGAGATATGTGTTGGGAAATTTTTAAAAATGGAGACTTGTATGAAAAAATTACCCCCAGTAGAGCAAATTAATTCAATTTGGAATTTTACTCGATCATTTCACAGGCATTTAAAAACGGAATTATTGAAAAATTCCTATATTATTTTCTTATGTTAGGTATCCTAGGAGGCCCACTTTTTTTGCACTGCCTAAGAGAGATTTAATAATCCACCTGGTCAGCCTATTATTTTGGGCATTGACAGTATTTCAACAAATGCGAGCCACTATGTGGACATAAATTTAAGACCTTTTGTGTACAGTTTACCTTCCTTTTTGAAGGACAATCCGGAATTGTTGAAAGTACTGGATGGATTAACCATACCTGAGGGAACCCTTTGGTTGGGATTGATATTAAGGCACTATATTCCAGCATACGTCAAGCAAAAGGGTTGGAAGTGGTTGGTTCTTTTCCCAATGAAAGAAGTTATGATTTGTCTCAACAGAATGAATTTGTGTTAGCTTTACTAAGATACATCCTTACCCGGAATATCTTTGTGTTTGATAGTCTTACATTCTTCCAGGTGCAGGGTGTAGAGATGGGGACCAAATGTGCCCCCACCTATGCCGAACCTGTACCTGGGGGGATGGGAGAGGGAAGTGTTTTGGAGTGACGAGTTGTCTGTATACCTCCGCCGCATCATTTAATGGCATTGGTATGTTCATGACGTGTTCATGCTGTGGACAGGTACAAGAGAACTATTAATGGAGTTCATGGAACAATTGGGCAAACATTCCTATAATTTAAAATGTACTTACTAGAATAGTATTTTAGGTTTACCATACCTAGACACTAAAATTTGCATCAATTCAGAATTTTTCTTGTCCTTTGTACAGGAAACCCACCACAGAAAAAAATATTTTTGTTTGCGGATAGTGCACGTTCCAAGCATTTAAATTGGCTTTTTGTAACTGTGGTAAATTTTATATTGGCAAAACAAAACGATGTTTCGGTAAAAGAATTTATGAGCATCTGTACGACAAGTAGAAAAATTATAACTTCCTTGTGTTTCCATATAGGGGTTGAATAACAAATTCAATCAGGAGGAAATCAAATTTGTTGCCCTGGAAAAGATAAATACAAACCCAAGAGGAGGCGATTTTGACAAAAAATTCTGCAAAAGGAAACAAGGTGGATTTTTAAGTTGGGAGCTTCCAAATATCAAGGTTTGAATGAATGCCTAAGATATAAATCTTTTTTGTAGAACAAATGCGAATATATGGAACCATCATCGCTTCTTTTTGATGAATAAAATAATCAAGAGTAGAGTCCCTCCCCTCCCTTTTTTTTATGTTTTTCATTCATTGTATAAAAAATTATAAAA
Source organism: Pyxicephalus adspersus (assembly GCF_032062135.1). NCBI lineage: Eukaryota > Metazoa > Chordata > Amphibia > Anura > Pyxicephalidae > Pyxicephalus > Pyxicephalus adspersus. The sequence goes on from NC_092860.1 coordinate 63,286,975, forward strand.
ATTATATGTGAAAATAGTGTATATTGTATTATTTGGATTTGCATTTCGTGGACAATTTGGGCATTTTGGGCTGTGAAACTGTGAATCTCTGTGTCCAGTGGGGCCCCCTCAGTGTTGACGGAGGTATATTTCTCTGGCTATTACTAATGGGGATGCGGTTCCCTTTAAGGAAGCTGTATGCCCCCTACTTAGCACCGGCGTTTCTATAGACAAGATGACGCAGGCGGCTCCAGAACAATGTTGGGAGTCCCGTATCCGTCTGTATAAAGGAGCCATTTGCTTCCTTGTTGAGGGGCGGGACATTGGTCTGCCACGAGGGACACTGTCATTTGGCGGCAGATAAGAGGAGTGGAAGGACACGGTGTCGGCTTCAGCCCGATATGCTATGTTTTTTTCATAGCACGGATGGTATTCTGTTAACAATTGGAGTATTAGAGATTTAAAATACAAGCATACAAAGCCTTACTAAAAAAAGGTAAGATACACTTCCTTTTATACAGGATCATAATTTAAATAAGGAACTGTGTTGTAGATATATTTTTATTATATAAAAATATAGGCGTCAGCGGTAATATTGTTTTGGAACAGTACAGCAATTCTATTGAGAAAAAGGAACTTCACTTTTGGGTGTTTATTTATTTTTATTGATTTTGATTATATAGCACTTCTTTTCTGTATGTGGATGTTTGCACCTTTCATTGAATTAGTGAGTATATTATATCTCCTAGTATATTACCGGTATATCTCCTTCAAAAATTTAAAGATCATTTTATAGAAATGGACAGAATCTATAGGGCTCTAAACCCAAAATGTCAAGGCCTGGCTAGAACCTGTGACGTTCTCTGCAGGGTGCAATCCTACCCACTTAAGGATGTAATGAAAATCTCCTGCTCTAAAGCGGCTATCTTGTTCAGCGGTCAGCCAATTCAACTGATGCAAGACCTCTCTTATCACACTCTGTAGAGCTCTCAAACCTGTTCTGAATGTGCTCCATGCCAGCAACATTAGATATCGCTAGGGCAATTGATCGCCACCAATAAAGACCGCTACCTTCTGCCAGCTTGAAGACCTACCGGTTTTCCATCTCACTCTGGGTCTGCCTGAGATGTCCATTCCTGACTGGCCAGTCCAACTGCCGCTTCTAGACCCACCGTTACCTCTTCCATCTCTGGACCACGCCACACACAATCGCCGAGATGACTGCAGATTCCAACTCCTACAGTTGCTACCTAGACAGACTCCGTCAACCCAACCAGCTGATGAGTATATTTTACTCTTACCCCCATGGCTGCCTTAATGCTAATATAAGTGTTCACACTGCTGCCGCTACTTTGTTAGTGCAGCAATGAGGCCTTAGTTTACATTATGTTTTTGCTGTTTTTCTACAGATCTGTTACCTAAATGTTAATGCTCAATTTTGTCTTATTGCCCTATGCTTGTTTACATTGTTGGATTTTGTTGCCGGAAGGCGGACGGGATCCCTTCCGCCACGCTATCCATGTTTCCCCACTCAGGGACACTGATGCAGATGAATGCGTCATACACTTTAGATAAATACCCCCATCCCCCCCGCCCCACGCTTCTGTTTATTTTGCCTACCCAATCATTTTCGCTCTGACTATTGTTCTGGCCCCAGGGATCCTGACCATGCAACCCCATCCCTCCCCATCACTCACCCCTAATGATGGCAGCTGAGAAGCTGAGCTTTGCCTTGCTGAATATTAGAGGTTTCAACATCCAAAACGCAGTCAAGTCCTTTACCATTTTCACAAGGCTAGAACCCGCATATTATTTTTTCAGGAAACCCACTTTAGAAGTAATTCAGTCCCTGCCCTTAAAAACCAGTACTACACAACATGGTTCCCAAGTACCAACCATTCAGTGAAACCTAAAGAGGTCTCAATAGCGTTCCACAAGTCTTTCAACCCTGAGGTCTTTAAAACCCTTGTTGACCCGCAGGGTCCTTACATATTCTTGACCATTAAGGTTACCAACTGAGTATACACTCTATTCAACCTTTATGCTCCCAACCACAACCAACATCTTTTTTTGCTAACATGGCCACCATGTGGGAACACTGTGGACACCCCAACTTGATCGTAGAGGGAGATTTAAACACCCCGTTGTTACCTCAAAGTGACACCTCTTCTGGAAAATCCGGAGTTTTAATTGCGTGTCTTTCTAAGATCAAAAGTTTATGGCAAAAATTATGTGTTGTAGATATATAGCTTATTTTGCACCCCACTGGGAGGGACTATAGTTTCTTCCCTTATGTGCACAACTCATACAGTCACATTGAATACTTTTTATTGCCCAAGACCTCATTGATGATCCACCCCAATCCATCCTGTATGGGACCAAGGGTATGGTTTGATTACGCCCCAATTCATCTGGAATTGGGCAACTCCTCTACGCCTCCTGGAGGCTTTATGACGGGCTTCTTAGCACATAAACATAACCTTTCACTGTGCACCCTGGTTGACCTTTCTAACCCAACTTCTGCATATTTTGAACTTGCAGTGTACCATAGCTAGGGATAAAGCCAGGAGGCAATATTATGAGTTTGCCAATAATTGTGGTAGACACCTGGTGCACATGATCCATCTTAGGCCTCCCAAATTCTCTATTTCTTACATCAATTCCAGGGGGACCCAGGTGCATGGTAACAAGGAAATGGCTGAAGAGTTTCAAACAGGTATCAGCATATCTTCATTACCATAGGGTCCCAACGGTTGGATATACACTCCTACATACAGGAGACTGCCCTCTCAACGATAAAGTCTGCTACTGCTAAAGCTCTAGATGCCTCATTTAAATCTGAGGAATTCCTCAGCTATAAAATAAAATCCGGGAAAATATCTAAGCCTGGAAGGATTCATGCCTTGCTTTTACAAAGCCTTTGCAACCCACCTAGTATCATTCCTAAACAACACTTTTAACGCAGTGGACATTGAACACCGGCTCCCTCCAAATATGTTGCTGGCCAACATATCGGTGATACCAAAACCATGGAAAACATGACCTCCTGCGGTAACTACGGCCTTATCTTGCTACTCAATGTTGATGTCAAGCTTTACGCAAAAATATTAGCCAACAGATTGATGCCTTTACTACCATCTTTGATTCACAATGACCAGGTGGGCTTTATTCCAGACTGTGAGGCCAGGGACAATGCTACTAGGACCCTCCACCTAATTGCGTATGGACAGAGATATAAAATCCCCTCCTGTTTGCCTTTGATAGGGTCAGCTGGGCCTTTCTAGACCTCACCTTGCAACAGATTGGTTTGGGTATAGATTTTTTGGTAAATGACACACAATTGGAGATTCTCCCTATTCACAATGGCACCCGGCAAGGGTGTCCACTATCCCCACTCCTCTTTGCATCGGTGATGGAACACCTCGCCATCGCGATTCGTTCCAACCCTTCCATCCACGGAATAGAAACCCTCTGCTACCATCATAAAATTGGCTCTATATGCCGACGATGTCCTCCTCTACGTTACCCAACCACATATTTCTATTCCCTCCATTTTCTCAGAAATTCAGAGATTTGGTCTTTATAGTCATTTTAAAATAAATCTATGCAAACCCTGCCCCAAACTCTGGCCTTCAAACTCCTCTCGAATTTTCCTTTTAAATGGTGTCCTTCCCACATCACTTATTTGTGTGTATACCCAAGTGGTTATGCCCAAGGGCAAGCCTTCCATCCTGGTCAAGCAAGAGTTACTCCCTAAAGACATAAGAGCTGCAGTTTAGGTCCCCCCGACATCCATACCTCAGGGTTATAAAGGCTCAGCACTTACCACAGCTGCCCTAAATGTCTGCAGAATGGGTCATGTTCACCTCTCCCTGTCCCCGATCCCCTCCCCCTTAGCACTGCTTTTTGACAACCCTCTTCTCCCAGAGGGGACCCAAACGAACTTCATTGCGGGCTATACAAGAGAATTGTGGCCTCAGGTCAGACATATGGATCCAGTTACAGGTACATTTATCCCAGAAGACCCTATGATCCAGAATCCTTATTACTGGCTCATGAGCCTGCAATTGAAGGCCTTTTGCAAATCTTTGTCACCACATATGTCGCCCCGCACTCATAGACAGTTGACAGACTTTGAGCAGCTTTGCACCCTCTCTAAACCTCCTAGACATCTAATCTCTATATTTTATTAATTAATTATTGGATCCTACGACAAGAACACACCTAGGTGTATTTCTGAATGGCACAAAAATCTGGGACAGGAGGTGGAGTAGTCAGACTGGCAAAGTGCCTTCCAACTGACACACAAATCTTCTGTATGTGTATACACACAGGAAAAGCATTATAAGATTATTTCCTGCTGCTATAGAGACCCTGTCTCCTTGCAACATATGTTTCCTTCAACACCTAGTACTTACGGAACACGAGAGGGATCATATCTACATATCTTGTGGTCCTGTCCCTGCCTACAGCCGTTATGGAAGGAGATCTTTTTGATTTGCTCCAAACTATATGGAACCACATACGATCCTTCTCCAGAGATGGGTTTGCTCTCAGTTTTACCAGATCCTCCTACCTCTTAAAAAAAAAAACGGTGCCCTGTCACTTACTAGCGACAGCATGCCAACTTATCCCTCCATACTGGAAACAAAAGATCCCACCCTCCGTGGCTGGGTATTCGGTCACACAGGTAAATGATGATATGAGAATGGAGGAAATCAGTGCATTTGACAACTAAACAGACAAATTCGTAGCACGTTGGGCATGTTAGGAAAACTATAGTACCTCTAATGCTCTAAAAAGTCACCTTAGCCCCCCTCAACAGTTAACTTAGGATTTCATGAGTGTACCACCCCTGCATGGTTTGGTTGCCCATAAATCCTTCCCTCCTGTGACTCCCCCCTGCAGTCCTTCCTATTCCCTCCCACCCGAGCCCCCTGGATACAACTATTTATGTAAATGTTCACGCCCCCCTTATGAACCCCCTCCACTTTTATGCACAACTACGGTTACAAGGATTGATAATGGTTTGATTTGCACTGTTCTCTGTTATACTGTTATCACCCGTGACATATGATGCTACTTGTTGTTTATTGAGATGTTGTTCTCTTCTACCTTCATGTAATTTGAATATACTTACAGTATTTATTGTATTGTACTTTTCTATACATTCTTATTAAAATTTATTGAACCATAAATATACATGAATGTCTCAACAAGTTTACAGGTTTCAGCAAACCTGAATGTCTCAACAGGTTTAAGCAAATTGTCACGCTTGGAAAAACAGAACCAGTGGGAGGCACCATGGATTGCTCAGTGGTGGTGTGAGCCCTAAAAAGGGCTAAGGTGCAGAGTCTAAGCAACAGCCTGGTTTTCTCCAGAGGTGAGGATGTTGCACTGTAGACTGTTGCTAGCTTGTGGTCCTTGGCAACACAAGGGTGGGCAGAACAATACAGGCTGGGGTCGGGGTACGCAGAAAACAAGCGAGGTAAGAATAAAAGCCAGAGGTCAAATACCAAAAATCCAGAAAACAGATACTCCAGTCACCGAAGACAGGGGGACACATGAATGTGAAGAGGATATCATCCAGACAAATGGCAATTTTGAAAATCTTGGTGCAGATTGAAACCCCGTTAACATCAAGATGCTGTTGAATAAACTGGGCTAAGGGTTCAATGCAAAGTGCAAACAACAAGGGGGAGAGTGGACATCCTTGACTTGTGCCATTTTAAATCGGTATTGGTGTGGACCTGGCGTATAGGAACTTGACTTCTGCTGTAGGGCAAGCTTACAGTGCTTGAATGGCTTGGTAAAATGGACTTTGAATGCTGTTGGAGGAGAGCTTACAAAACATAGGGCCAGCTAAGGTGATCAAACAATTTGTTAACATCTAAACTTGGCAAAAGCATTCCATCTGAATCAGAGCATCAATGATACATAGGGTTCTCTGGGTATTATCTCTGCTATGTCTGTATCTGCAGCTTTGGATTAAACCAGGGCTGTGGAGTCGGTAGATAAATCCTTCGACTCTGACTCTCCGACTTCTCAGTTTCTGGTACCCCTGACTCAAACTCTGACTCCTCTATTTACAGGGTTTCTCATTTTATCTTCACACTTTTGCATTCAAAGTTCACACTTTTAAATCTATGCTAAAGTATTTTCCCAGTTCATTGAAGGAAGGCAACATTTAACCACAGAGCTACTGGCTAGGAAGCTGATGCTCTACTGTATTGGCCAGTTTAAACAAAATACAAAAAAAAGAAAACAATAAGGTTTTATAGTATGTAGCAAAGCATGCATAAAAATCAGGAACAGGAACTTTACCAGTTTAAAAATATGAACTACATTCTTCAGTAGTTTTAAAATAAAAACAAAGCTTAACTACATGAACAAGAACAAAAGCTGGAAAACCTAAAACAGTTTATATATTAAACTTGGAATATAATTGTAGAGTAGAATAGCTGGTAAATGCAATCCAAAACTAACTCAATGTAGTGTTGTTCTAAGAAACAGAATTGCTTCTGCAAGATCCTCTTTCATAGAAGCTCTTAAATTTGACTTGATTATTTTTAGAGCTGAAATTAGTCTTTCAACACTGACTTGGGTGGGTGGCATTGCTGTTACAACTCTAGCCACATCACTAATAATCTCGGGTTAAACAAGGATTGCTTCTTCTACAGTCAGTTTCGATGAGAGATTATACTTTTCTACTTCTTTTAATTCTTTAAAAAAACTTCTGCTGGAATCTCTTTATTTTGACATTTTCTGGTTGCATATTCTTCACTCATATGCGATGTCCCTTTACTGTTGAAAGTTCTGTTTTGTCCATGTAGGAATCAAAGTCAAATTCTTCATTTGAAGAGGATGATCCTGAGTTACCAGTGCTTATTGCTTTATCCAGTGGTGTTTCATGTAGTAATCCCTTCATGCGAACTGCTATATCATAGAGGGCCTTTTTTGCAGTATGTCTGGTCATCGCTAAACAAAATTGGGCTCATTGGATCAACATAAACAGCAGCTTACAAGATTTGATTATCAAGTAAAATGTAGTCAGCTATTAACCCTCCACTTTTGTTTAGGCAATAAATCAAGCTCTTCAATTTCAAGAGGAATTTACCATGTGGTAAATCTTCAGGTTGCAAACTTGGTGACAGTAAAGGGGTTAGAAAGTAGATTTTCTAGTGCTTTTACTTGTGCCCACTGGCTTTAAGTTAATAAAAGATTTTCAATGTTCAGTTCTTCAAAAAAAAGTCTTTTAGTTCAAGCAAACGCTTTACCTGTAAGTGCTTCCTGTAAGGAACTTACCTTTCCTGCGAGCCTGCAGCATCCCTGGGGATCTCAGCCGCAGAGGGAGATGCCGCTGCAGCAGGCAGAATGGCCGAGGCTGCTGTCCTGCTCCGCAGCGTGTCTCTCTCTGCAGGTGGAGGGATCCTACACTGCTTCCATGGAAGAAATGGCAACAGCTATGGGATGTTGCAGCACAATATAGCATTAGTACTTCCTCAGTTGAGGCAAAAAACAGATTGCTGATGTGATGGTACATGGTGCCTATTCGCTTAGCAAAAATGTTACTCAATGAGTCAGGCACAGGCTTTTATGGGTGCACACCAGCAGGCATCTTCTACTACATCTGGTGGGATTGTCCTAAAATCTGGAGGTATTGAATCACTGTGAATGAATTTGCCTATACACCTTTTTCCCAAGTGTCCTACTGAAGCGTTACTTTATTTGAAATCTTCTTCTTCTCTATGCACCAGTATTTATTATAGACTATTAACCCACCTATTTATCCCAGCAAATTGGTTTTAGCAAAGGCCTTTTTCTCCCCAGAGACTTTCCTTCTTTTCTTCAGTTTTTTTGTTGTCCTTCTTAAGGGTTCTTTGCACCTTAACATCTGTATTATTATTGGTACTTATAGGAAATTAAAAATACTAGCCCTTTGTATGTTGTTTTACCTTCTCCAAATTTTTGTCACTGTTCTTTATATGCATTATTTTTGCACCATTCAATTGTCACTTTTTTTTTTTTTTTACTTTTTTATTAATAAAAATTTGTTGAAAACATAATAAAAAGTCTACTAGCCTTTACCTCCCTAGCGGTCTAATTCCTTCCAAATTTCCAAATTGTACCAGCGGTACAATTTTTTGCATGGAAATTTATTTTTCATTGTAGGCTGTAATTCTTAGGCATAAATCACTGATATATAATAAATTTAATAATAAACTTTAAATAACAAAACTTTAAAAAACAAAACAAAAAAATCTGTTGTCCCGTCAAGCCATGTTACTTTCTCTTGACCTCCAAAAAGCATTTGACAGTATATCTTGGAGTTATTTGTTTCAGGTGCTCCTTAAAATGGGTTTTGGTCCTTATTTTACTAATCTTCTTGGGGCCCTATACGATCTCCCTGAAGCCAAGATATCACTAGGGGGATTCTTATCATCGGCGATTCAAATTAAGAGGGGGACCAGACAGGGTTGTCCCCTCTCTCCACTTCTGTTTGCACCAGCAATTGAACCCTTAGCGATAGCAATATGGGCAGATCCTAATATCCAAGGTATTAAATGTGGCCAGACGGAACATAAATGTGCACTTTTTGCTGACGACACCCTTATGTTTATCACATCCCCAATTACGACCTTGCCGAACTTAATGAAAATTCTTGATGAATTTGCATTGTGCTCTGGCCTGATGGTCAATAAAACTAAGTCTCAGGCACTTAATATAAATCTCCCTATGGAGACATTGTTAGTGCTCCAGGGGAATTTTGATTTCATTTGGCATAAAGACTCTATTCAATACCTGGGCATCCAGCTGACCCCTACCTATAATAGTCTTTATAGATGTAATTATGGCCCACTGTTTAAGAGAGTATATGCGGATATCCGGAGGTGGTCCCTGTCTCCGCCATCGTGGCTGGGAAGGATTGCGGCCATTAAAATGAATCTATTGCCTAGATTACTTTACTTATTTCGTACACTCCCGATACAGGTGCCTATGAAAGAGATTGCGCTGCTCCAATTTAGATTGATGCAATTCATTTTGGGGGGGGAAGAAGGCTAGATTTCACAAAGACAAGTTGTTAGCTCCCAAGAGCGTGGGAGGGTTGGGAGCCCCGCATTTGAAATACTACTATGTAGCGGCGCAAGTGGCTCAGTTATCGTTGAGTTCTTTACAAGGTGCGAGACCCCAATGGGTTGAGCTTGAGAACTTGGATGGCTTTTTGGGATCCATAGATTCCATCATGTGGCGGAGAAAACACACTAGAGGTCCTGTAAAGTGCCCGGCTCTATCTCACTCTCACTGATTTGGGACAAATTTAGCCACCACCCGAAGCTTTCTTCTCTTCATGAACCTTTGACCCCATTGTGGTTTAATCCGGACTTTCCGCCCGGATTGCACCCAGCAGATTTTCAATGGTGGATCCCTAAAGGCTTTAGACGAATTAAAGACATGATAGATGTACGAGCAGTAGTCACATGGGAACACTTATCCTTTCAATTTGAAATTCCTGCCACAGAATACTTTCACTATAGACAACTGTACTCCTTTATCTCCCGGATAATTAGGGACGCCCCAAAGCCCATGTGTTCCTCGCCTTTTGAAAGCACCTGCTCATCCATAGTTAACACAAAGGGGCACATCTCTGTTATTTACTCGGTATTAGTTGATCAGCATAAAAAATTGAGATATATGAGGGAATAGGAAAATGAACTGGGTATCACGTGGGATTTGGAGGACTGGCAGGACATGATCTGTGCCCTATCCAAAATATCTCTCAACTCTGCGGTGGTGGAGGCTAATTACAAAGTGGCCCTTAGATGGTATCTCACACCAGCTAAATTGGCAAGGATGTTCCCTTCGGTGTCTCCTATGTGTTTCTGAGGGTGCGGGGACAGGGGCTCCATGGTACATATTTGGTGGACTTGCCCGTTGGCCAGGAGGTTCTGGAATGAAGTTTTCAATTTAATCTCAAGAGTGGTGAAACAGGAGATTGCGGCTACGGTGGAAGCCGCACTATTTAGTAAAATTGATATAACTTTGCCGAAACCCACCCAAAAATTGATTAGACTGTTACTAGTGGCAAGTAGAATCGCATTAGCTAAAGCTTGGAAGGCCCCCACGATTCCCTTGGACCCCATAGCTTCTAAATTGAATTGGATCATGGTGAACGACAAACTCACTCATACCTTAAAGAATTCCCTGGACAGATTTGAGGATGTCTGGGAACCATGGATCGCCTATAATGGATCATAATAGCTGGATATGGGAATTCAGCTCGAAACACGGGTTTTAATTGGATTCCGCTAATACTTCCTCTATCCCTTCCCCCCCAATACCCTGTTGTATTTATCCTAATTGTTGTTTCCCCCTCCCTTTTACCTTTTGTGTCCTCCCTTATGTCTGTTATGTGTTAACAGTTAGGGTCAAAGTGCGAGACGCACCTTTATATTTCCTAACTGTAATTTTTTCCTATTTATTTATGTTTGCGACCTGGCTTAACTCCGGGAAGGGGAAGATTACAGGTCTTGATTGTTACAATCGCTTTTTGCACTGCCATATACTACTGTTGTTTTATCTGACCATACTCTGGTTGTCATTGGTTTTTGTCTTTGGTTCTTGTCATTGTTCTTTTAATGTTTGTTAATGATATTGTTTTGTTCTAAAAATCTCAACAAAAATATTGAAATATAAAAATGTTAGTTACTTGCTTTATCCACCCCAATAACTGGCTGTGGACTAATATGCTATATGGATTTCGGGGTATACACTATTGGACAATATGCTTAATGACAATTAGGTAACAGTCTAAGCCCTCCTATATAAGAGTGATTCTGTATATCTATAAAGATTGTATCCCTTGTTTGAAATCGAATGCTTTAATTGCTAAGCATTTCTTTTTCTTTGTTGCAACTATAAAGCTTCTTAATCTAGATCTACTTTCTCATCCCCGATGGTCTGTTTGGGGATACCCTAAAAGAAGGAAGATTATGTGTAATGTTCTGGACAGATTTTAGTTTTTTAGGAGTTATTTTAAAGGCCATGTCAGGAGCACAATTTATTAGCAGTGTTTTACCTTCAATGAGATCATTATTACATACTTTTTCTTGTTTTGAGGTAATCACTGACTCTATCCTGAGCTCAGCTGCACCCTAATTTTTCTCTGCTGAGTGGCAAAGTAATCCTGAAATCTACATCTGTATAAAAGCACCACATCAACTGAAGTACTGTGTACACAGAGCTCTATATGTAAAAATAAGTATTTTCCAGGCTTGTATTCAATAAACTTTAGCCAAACATTTCCTGTTTCTTTATTTAGTTTATGAAATGATATACACTTGTGAACTTAACCCTGCAAGGTGGGAGCATTGAACCATAGTGTAGTCTCTCTGGTTATGTCTTTATATAGTTGGACCTTGAAGAAGACACCTTATTGAATGTAACCTTACCCTAGCATAGTATTATTATTATTATTAATATTAATAATAAACAGGATTTATATAGCGCCAACATATTACGCAGCGCTGTACATTAAATAGTAATCTCTCTCTTGCTGTAACTAGGTTCAATACAAGGATATTGTTTCAATTAATTATTGTAGAACAATGCAATCAGGTCTGAGAGTGATACCCAAAAAAGTTAGCACATATCAATTTTTGCCAGTCTCTGCCTGAGGCTCAGACTTCTGCTAGGACAGCAAAAAAAAGTAATTCCAATTTCAGCAGAAGCTCCTGTTTTCTCTTCATAGGTTAAGTCTGTAGTCCTTGTGCATAATAGTAGTGTCTCCATTGTCCCCATTAAAAATCTTGTAAAAGACTTCCGGGGGCAGAGATACAAGGAGCAGATGCATTTTACCTCAGCTCCCTGTTATGATCTTCATCTGGGATTTATCCCTCGCATCCAGGCATCATTCCCCTGTAGACGGTCAGGGTTTGCAACCCGGCAGCGACTTAGCGGAGGGTGAGCCTTTATTTCACATGCTGCAAAACACCCGGAATCTGCACCTTTTGTCAAAGCCGCATGGTGTGCGGTGGCCATATTGGTTGCAGGACTGCTTTTGAGCCCTGTCTGTGGGTGCCTTCAAGAGTTTACCATCAACATTAGAGGTCTGATCAGCATCTCCTCTCTCTGAGCCTTTTTTTTTTACTCTATCCGACCATCTGGCTGCCTACATCGGCTGTAGAAGTCCTGAGAGAGTGCATTTACCAGTGAGGAAACAGTGAGTGATTAATCTTCCTGACTCCCCTCCCCCGTCCTCACCATCTTTGTCACAACCTCTATTCCCCATGGAACATTTAGAGGGGGAAGGTTCCAGGGCAGATCTAATGCCTGCAACACCTGATTGCTCAGGAATTGCCTCAGAGGTATCCAAAGTCCTAATGCCATACTTTGATAACAAATTTGATGGCTTACAAAAATCCTTTGAATCAGCACTAGCATGTATCTCCTCTAATACACATTGCATAGTTGAATTGGAACAGAGGGTCAGTGATTTAGAGAATGAGCTTCTGCAATCTAATACTAAAATTGCTGTCCAAGACACCATACTTACATCAATGGAAACCAAATTAGAGGATCTGGAGAATCGAAACAGAAGATCCAACTTACGTTTTATTGGCATACCAGAAACCTATAAAGGCCATGATTTAGTTAAATTTCTTATTGTCCCCTTGATAAAAGCGCTAAATCTCTCACCTGCTACAACGCAGAGCATTGAAAGGGCTCATAAAATGGGCCCTCAGCTTCACAACATGAATCAACATCCACGTCCTGTGATAGTTAAGTACTTTTGAGATTTCCATGTGGAGGGCATCAAGATTCTACTGTTCCAGGACTAATCCGCAGTGGTTATACAAAAGAGAAAAAGTTTTGCTCCAGCCTGTAAATGTCTGATAGACATGGGAATTCCTTTTTCCTTACTGTACCCAGCGAAGCTAAAAATTTTCAGGCAAGGTGAAACAAAATTGTTTGAGGATCCCGCTGATGCCATTGAAACTCTTCAATTAACAAAATCATCTTCAGAGAGACCTTAATTGATAATTTTATGATGCATATCCTTTCACATAAGTGCGTCCAATTTGCAACCACTGACTCATTGGTTTTTATGATGCATATTTTTCATATGTTTTTATGTGTTTTACGATTTTTTCAAGCATTGTGCCCCTCTGTCCACGGACCCCTGACAGCAGGTGTTTATTCCAAAAAAAATGATATATATGGTTTTACTCAGGGTTTATAGCTGCGTACACACTTCCAATTTTTATCGTTGGAAATGAACGACCAACGACGCCGACGAACGAGGATAGTCGTTGGAAATGAACGACCGCACCGGCGGATCGGATTGGACGATGATCGTTGACCATCTATCGTGTGTACGATCGTTCATTGATCGTCCATGGTCTGAGCATGCGCGGTGAACGAACGTTCGCTCACTTCCTGTGGTGCACGTCACTTCCTGTATCGTTCAAACGATCGCATCTATCGTGTGTACAATATCTGCGAACGATCGTGTCGTTATCTGTATGTACAGGATCGGTGCTATACGATCGTTCGCAGATATCGTGCAGGATCGTTCGTCGTTCGTTTACCAACGATAATAATTGGAAGTGTGTACGTAGCTTAACTTTCTAGTTTATTACTTTTCCTGGGAACTGGTTTCCCAGGGTTTTTACACCATGATTTTGGCACATTTCTGGCTGACCTGTGGCCACTGGCTGGGATGGCTGCAGTCTTTATTCTCGTATTATATTGAGTTTGATGCTTTCCACTTTGAACCCCCATGACAACCCCCACGCATTGTATTTCCTCAGTATTTGAGAAAGATCAATCTTCCTTAAAACTAATTTCATGGAATGTGGCTGGTTTGAACAGTCCCAGAAGTGTAAAAGGGTGTTAGTGCATCCAGATGTATTGTTTCTGCAAGAAACTCATTCTCAACTCATACTCAAAGCCCGGTGAATTGGTGAAGTGATTCCCACTATTTATAAACAAGAGGAGTGGCACTTTTGTTTAACAAAAATCTACCATACAAGTTAGTTTCCACTGAATTAGATCCTGCTAGTAGATATCTTTTTGTAATAATGGAGATTGTGGGCACCACCTATACTTCTTGTTACATATATTCTCCCAATAACAACTCTGCAATCTTTTTCACTGACCTCCGCAAAAAGATTAACAAGTTCTTATCCTAATCTCATTTTAGCGGGAGATTTGAATATGGTCATTGATCCTTTAATAGATTGGTCGAAGCAAATCAATATTAGACCTAACCCTTCCACTAGATGTATATTGTCTCTTCCACCCAACTGAGAGGGGTTACACCTGTTATTTGAAACCCACTCCACATTTTCCCGAATTGATTTTATTTTTTAGCAATAGAAGGCTTACTCCCCAGGATTCAGGACATATCTATTGGCCCCCCTGACCCTCCAACTGCAGCAGCCTTTTAGAAAAACTTTTTTGTGGCGATTTCCAGCTTATCTATCCAAGTCTTTCTCCTTTCGGGCCTATATTCAATCCCATTGGGTGGATGGACTGGATCATAACCTGCAACATTGGGATACCCTGGTTTTGTTGTGGTGTACTATGAAAGCCATTATGAGAGGTTAGATCATGTATTTTGTGGCAATACGCAACTGAGAATACTATCATTAGTATAATGATCTTGATGAACAGGTTGCACCAAAATATAAACTATTTCTTCAGTGTAATGATAGGCTAAGAAGTCCTGGTGGTTGTTCAATTAAATACGCATGTAGCTACCCGAGTGAAAAGCAAGCTCTTGATACTAAGCACAAATTCTATAGGTGGGGAAATAAAATAGGTACTGTGTTGTCCAGATTGGCTAACCTGTTAGGCCCAAAGCAGCATATACTGCGAGTGAAAGATCCGTTTTCTGATAGTTTTTGTGAGTCTCATAGTGATAGCATCTTTCAAAGGCCTGTAAAATATCAAAAGTTGTAAACTGTTCAGGAAGCCCAACCCCATTTAATGCATTGTTTACTAGAAAAAGCTAACTTATCAAAACTATCCACAACTTGTAGGGAGCAGCCTAATGCCCCAGCTACTAAATCAGAAATTCTCAGCACAATTGGTACCTTGGCCTCCAAAAAAACGCCGGGCCCAGACGGGTTTTCGGCGAAATATTATAGAATTTTAACACTTGAAGTAAGCCCTTTGCTCACAGAAGTTTACAACAAAATATTATCTCATCAGACTCCTTTCTCGGGTTTTAATGAAGACTACACTACCTAAATTCCAAAACAGGGTAAAGATCCTGACTCCCTATCTTCATATAGACCAATTTTTTTGTTGAATTGTGATTATAAGATTTTGGCTAAATTGATGGCAAACAGGCTGCAGATGTTTTTACCCACTATATTATCTAAACATCAGCTGGGTTTTGTACATAGCAAGCATTCAACAACTGGAATTCTGACGGCTATTGCAGCTACTGTACAGTCTACCAAGTCACATAACTCCAAATCCATGCTGTTAGGTTTGGATGCAGAAAAAGCATTTGACAGAATAGAATGGCCTTTTGCTCAATGCGATATTATCTCACAGAGCTTTTGGACATGTGATTTCCTTCTATATCCAATATATATATATATATATATATATATATATATCACAATCCGTCCCCAAAATTTTTTTATTAATGGGGACTTATCCAGATCCATAATCCATAATTCTCTCCAGATGAACTAGACAAGGTTGCCCCCTCACCCCAATTCTATTTAATTTGGCCTTGGACCCTCTACCTTGGAAGATTTGCCTAAATTTAAAGGTATTTTAGTTGGTTCACATACTCTTAAGACCACTGCTTTTACAGATGATCTGCTGTTATACATATCTAACCCGAGACACAGCCTGACGCCTATCCTAAATTTATTTGCTCAATATGGCTTTGTATCTTGATAAATCTAAAGCTTTATATTTGACAAAATTTGTGAGGCCTGTATGGGGTAGAGATTACCCATTTATATGGTGTAAAGAGAAAATACAGTACCTAGGAGTACAAATTACTAAAAATTCTTACATATACTCCCAGAAAATTGAACTCATTTTTAGAGCTCTTAGTGAACAACTGCGCAACTGGTCAAAACGTAAGCTCTCATATCTAGGGAAGATAAGTTTGATAAAAATGAGTTTTTTTCCCAAGCTTCTATATATCCTTCAATCTTTACCTTTAATAATTAAAAGGACAAACCTCAAAACCTATTATAAATGTTTCTCTAAATTCATATGGGGAGGTAAATGTGCTAGACTGAGTCTCTGTGTGTTGCAACAACCGACCGAACCGAAACATTTTCTGAATAGTCACTCATCTCTTTTTTTTACCATATTGAGGCAATTTGGATCCCCCACATTTGACCCATTTCTCCTTGCAAAATTTGCCTACTTTTCGCACTATAATGGTCAACTCATTGGTGGGTGGGAGTGCGCAACCACCCCACCGGTTTAAGGAGGTGGTGGCTGAATTTACCTTTTTGAGGTCAGCAGTCTATGTTTTCATGCAATTACACTCAAACATTTTGAAGGTATTGAAGTCACTATCCGCTAGAGATTGGAAGAATCCTCTGGATAGTTTGCTGTTAAGAGGCAATCCCTCTAAAAAAGCAATCACAGAAAATTATAGGATGATTAGATTAGTTTTAGATTACTCCACCAGCAAAACGGGTCTGGTTAAATGGTCTGATCATTTTCCAAGTAAATCAGTTGATGATATCTTTGTTGCTTTCTCTAGGGCGTGGTCAGTTCTTCCTTCGGCGATGTACATGGAAATGACTCTCAGAATCTACCATGGGGTGTATATCTACCCACAGCATGCATATTTGATGGGCTATGCCCCTACCTCTAACTGTCTTAAGTGTGCACAGGATCGGGCAGACTTATAACATGCTTTTTGGAAAATAAAACGGTTCTAGCAGGAGGTGGCTCATTACATTACTTCACATTTGATTAACAATGTTCAACTGACCCCGGAATGGGCTATTTTAGGTACCTATCATTTACAAGGTGCAAAGATTACTAGGGGCAGCTGCAGTTTATTGGCTATCCTCTCCTTAGTGGCCAAAAAAACAATACTACATAAATGGCTAGACCCAAATCCACTGACAATTGGGCTTTTTCAGGAAAAAATGGGATATGTTTTCAGAATGTCCTGTATTGAGGCATCCCCGGGATAAGGAAACTAAGGTGGGGAATTTTTTTAAAATATGGGAATCCTATATAGAGACCCAGTCTCCTTCAATAAAATGTCAGATTATGTCTACCTTTGAACATACCTCCTGGTATGCTTTGCTCATGTTAGAAAATGACCCCCTGTGGTCATAAATAATATGTGAATGGAAACTTTCTGATATTGTCAACGAGATTGTGTAACCATTTTTTCCTACTTCCATAATATATAACTATACTTTCATATGCCTGCCTTTTTTTTTTTGTTGTTGTTTCCTTTTGTTTGTTTAGTTTTCCTTGTTTATTTTAAATTTATTCCATGTATATTTTTCTACACATTTGTATATTTTATGTCAGTCTGTTGTCAATCTGTCAATTTGTCATAACCCTGATTGTGGTTCTGTTTTTATTGTTATTTATTGAAACATCCTTCAATAAAAAGTTTAAATTAAAAAAAAATCCGGTAAAAAGTGTATCCTTGATAAAAGGATTATTATGAAATTATTATTTTATTATTATTAAAAAGGATTTATATAGGGCCAACACATTATGTAGCGCTGAATTGTATTAAATAGGGAATATTATTGGCTGGGTGTTTGGCTTGTTAATGTAACCTTTTGGACAGAACTAGAATGCTGCTTACAAAAGTGGAACTGGAATGCTACTTAATAGAGTCTAAACATTCAGCATCTTAGTGTTGTCCAAATAGTTATTGGTTAGCTAAAACGTATGTTCGCAGTATTTTTTTTTTCATCAGTTTGGATGCAATTTAAGATTTAGAACTTATATACTATTATTGTACAAAATCTCTTTGCTAATGAAATTTCTTATTGACACCAGTTTAACCAGACAAGGAGTAAGGAAATGGTCAGACAGACAGCAAAGAAAAATGTACTGTTTCCCTATACTGAAAATAAAAAAGTTGTTTTTTGTATGTGTTGTTGGAAACTTTTCATTTTGTTCTTGTCTATTAACAAATGTCAGCTGGACAAGTAAAGTGAAAAATAAAAAAAAAAATATTGGCAGTTTGTTTATTTGAACTTGTAAATGAGAGAGATAAAGCAAAGTTGGACAAATGTGAACAGATTTTTGGAGGGATTTCCAAGGTAAAGGAGAAACAAGAGAGGAGAGGAGACTGGAAGTGAAAAGAGGATGAAGTCTTTAGCAGAGTGGGAATTGCATTTAGGATGGTATCTGGATGAGTGCAATAATGTAGGAGAAAACCAGACGGTACAGAACTTTTGAATTAGTAAGTAAGAATTAGAATTTTGAATTGTATCCTTTGTGTGATAAAAAAACAGTTGAGACACTGAATGAAGGGCTTGGGTTAAAGAACAGGGAAAAAAAGAGATGCATGAATTGTGCTGTAGAATTGGTGGTTGGTGTGTTAATGTGAGTTTTGGATGAGAGTTAATGAAAACACCTAAACAACAGATTTAATTTAAAGTGTAACTAATTTTCCATATTTCAAAATTGCAAGCAAGCAAAATGATAGTAAAATTTTGTTCAACCTGGTGGCCAAAATCTTTGTCAGTATCCTAATATCAATATTAAGCAATGAAATGGGTCTGTAATTATGTGGGTCCAAAGCGTCTTTACTCGGGTTTGGTATCATAGAAACATGTGTTAGGAGGGAAGAATACAGGTTGTTGGGATGTGCCTTTAAATGATTAAAAAAATTTGCAAAATGGGGCGCATTAGATTGCCAAATAACCGTCTGGCCCCGGGGCTTTACTAGATTTCAATGATTTAATGGCACAAACAAGTCATGTATCTACCAAGTCATAGTTCACCGCAAAATAGTGTGAAATATGGGCTTCCAACACTTTCACCCTTTCTGGATCTGACAGCATAGCTTCGTTTAGCCTCCAGTGATATTCAAAAGGCTTATGAACTAAGGCTTTACATGACATGATGACCGCGGAATGGTCAGACCACGGTGTTGCGAGAATTTTAAACTTGGCAACCAGAGGCAAAAACTGTTGCTGCGCAAAAATGTGGTCAATTCTAGTGAGGGTGAATAAAAAGTAAAATCCTTTGTCTTTGGATGAGTTTCCCACCAGACATCAATTAATTAAAGTCCAGAAAGAAGTTCTAGAAAACATTGAGAGCTGGTAGGATTATGGTCCATGTTAGGGGTGTCAAACTCTGGCCTGCGGGCCAAACTCTGGCCCGCAGGCCAAATGTGGCACAGCATGTCCTTGTTTGGCCTCCAAAAGAATTATTAATATGAATTGCAGCTGGCCCGCCGTTACTGCAATCCATAGTAACGGTGGACCAGCTGCAATTCATATTGGGCTTCTGTTCTATACATGCCTCTACTACAATTCCCGGCATCACTTGCGTCTCTAGACCAGCAGCCTCTCTGCCTATGCGTGGCCCCGCATTTTATAGACGCAAATAGACCACTCGTGTATATTGATTAGCAGCCTTTACGTGGACCCCGCGGAGTTTATACTGACAAGTAAGCTTAATTATGAGGATTAATATTATCAGGAATTATCATAGAGCTTTTGCTATATTATTTGTTTTACTGTGCCAGAGAATGCAATGTAAATGTAAAACCAAATGTATGCAGCAATTAATTTGGTTTCACATTGCATTCTCCGCCAAAGAAAAACAATTAATAGGAAGAAACAAGAACATGAGAAGAGCATGCAGTAATATGCAGTGGATTGATCTAAATATTATAGATCAATCTACTGCTTTGTACTGCATGCTCGACCCATAAGATTGTTTTTTCAATAAATTTCAAGTTTGTCCCCCGACTTGGTCTAAGTTTTCAATTTCAGCCCTCTGTGTATTTGAGTTTGACACCCCTGGTCTATGTCATCATGTCTAGCAGAAAATGATCTATCTAATTTCCTATTTAGAATAGGATTTGAATCACCCATAACAAAAAGGGCTTATTTGCAATGAACCTTATTTAATAGGTGCCTGAAAAAATGTCGTTGATAGTGATTAGGGGCATAGTAATTTACAATAGCAATTTCTGAATTAATTAATTGGCCTTGTAGTATTAAATAGGGACCAGTAGGATCCACTATTTTTTGTGCACATTTAAAGGGTGTATCGCGACTATTAAAACCCCTCTCTTTTTCTCTTGAAATGTGGCTTTAAATACTTTATGTACTAGAGTATAGGGCAGAAGGAGAGTGAAAATCTAGTTTCTTGCAAAAAAATTACATTTGCTTTAAAGGAAGCATAATAATTAAATGCCTTCCTCTGCTTATGTGGAGAATTGAACCCCTGTACATTATATGTAAGAAATATGCATTTGTTATGTACCGTGGAATTTAGTATAACTAGGAATCACGTTACCACTGCATTATTATTCGTATGGGCAGTAAATCACCACACTAATTCGATTAGATCCCCCATAAAGTAAAAAAGGAAAAAAAATAAAAATTTACAGATAAACAATCTAGAAAAAAGTTCCAACTTGAACCAAGAACAATAGGAAACCATAGTATCCTAGATACAGGACTCGGCCTGTAAGAACACGTGTGGTACACATTAGCTACTGTATATTTGCTAGCCAAAATGGGGATGCCCAACCCACCCGGGCAGGTGTGGCTTCACTTCTTGAATGCTTGTTAATAAAAGAAATACAGGACAATCTAATACAGGGGTAGGAAATCATTTTGCACTACTAGGCTTTTTCAAGAGGTCAAGAAGGCACACTAGGCCAGAAGAAACAAGGTGTCCAAGGAAAGGTCTTTTCCAACCTTGACTGCAAACGAGCAGCCTCAGTCTTCTGCTCATCCGCAGTGTAGTCTCCCTACGTGTGCATGTGCTTGGCATCGAAATGCACTTGAGATTTGACCGCTTGAAAGTGCTGTTGGTGTCGTTGCACATTAAACACAGGGCTTTGTTGCCATGTTGGACGAAGAATAATTCATCAGTTCATTTAGGGTTGAAAACAGGACGTTCGAGGTCAACCATCCAAGGACTGGTAGCTGCATGTTGCTTCTGCTCTTTAGGCATTGTAATTGGGGTTACTGTGCGGGAACACGATGATATTGATGATATCGCGGGAACTCGCGATAACGCGACAATTCAATTAGGCCGGATCCAACAATAAATAACTAGGGGGGCATTAGGCCGGATTGGAATACTGGCTAGGCCGTATCTGTCCTAAAGGCCGGAGTTTGCCTACCTCTGATCTAATACAATAATTAAAAATATCAAAATCTCCAAAAACGAGCTTTATTTGTTAAAACTAAAGGTACAAATCTCATTTTTGAGATAATGTATGATTACACTTAGCCACTTGTTGTTTTCTTGGTGTTGAGTGATTTCTCCTCTTGCTCATCGTTTTCCAAATAGTTGACAGTCACAAGGACCTTTGAGATCTAGGTGGTCATTCTCGTGGACTCCCCGACCCTGGAACTACAAACAGATCCTGAGCCTCCTCAGCTGTAGTAAGGGTATAATGTCCCATATAAGTAAATATTAACTTAAAAGAAAAACCCCTTCAGTATCTTACATCCAGAGCTTGCAAGGTAACCAACAATGGTTTAGGAGCTTTCTGCTTTTGAATTGTTTGAGGGGCTAAATCCGCAGAAACTTGGTATTTGTGCAATCTAAAAGCAAGATCCTTCCTAATCCAAGCTGCCTTCATTATTCATGTCTCGTGATGGGCCCTTGGGTTTTTTTGGGGCTAGGGCTCTATAAAACCCTGTCACACTCCAGGCGATCCGGTGGTAAATCAGGAAGGAGGTCTTGCAGCAGATCCTGTACAAAAGCAGATAAATCCACTATGGACTCTGAAATGCCTCTGAGGTGAACACTCCCCCTTCTATTTCTGTTGTCTAAATCTTCAATTTTAAGCAGAGTGGTTTGTAATTCCTTTTGTAGAGAGGATAACTCCTGATCATGTTAATCAATCACTGTGATGGCATTATCCATTTTAGTTTCCAATACATGGATACGAGTGCCCAGCTCACAGACTTCTTTGGTTAGATTTGTAGAAAGTTTATCAGTAGCCTGGGTAAATTCAGTCTGGAACAGATGTTTAAATCTGTCCAGAAACACTCCATCGCGACACACCTGTCTGTGCACTGGGCAGGGACAGTGCTGATCAGTCACTGGAGATCTCTTCCAGGAGCTCCACAGGAAAGGGTGGGAGTGACCTGTCAGGCGAGGTATATGGATGGAGTAAAGGCCGGAGTTTGTGATTGTGATTTCGCAGGGCCTAAGGATTTCTCCACTTTCTATGATGTGAGGAGCATGGATTGGTAAGTTCCCGGTCCAGCAAACTCTGCTCCTGGCCCAGGTGGTGGAGAGCTCAACCACTACGCGGTCATCTTGATCAGCTGCTCGTGAGCGCCCCCAGGTATGTATATTTTTTGCAAAAGGTTTTTTTTATGTTTTACATTTGGCTCCTCTGCAAAGAAAAAAGCTTCAGTTTAAGGATAAAGTTTATAAAGTGTATAAATCTAGAATGATTTTAGGCCAGTCTTGTTAAGAAATAATTTTAGTAAGGAAATGGGCAATGCTATTACACCTGTGGCAGCCATTTATGCACCAAATAGCCTGTGGTCTTTTACTATTTGCAGTGATGTTCTCCCAACTGCAATATCGCAGTTAGAAGTACAGTCTCTAGGTACCCTGTTTGGTTACTATGTGGATAGAAGTTTGAACCCCATAAACCAACATGAGATAAAGGCATTTAGGACTTGTGTTTCTAATATTCTGTATTCCATGAGCACTATAGCTCATGCACTATAGCTCAAGCAAAGATCAGAGGCTTTGACTAGTAAGTATTTGTAATACTTACTTGTAAGAATTGTTTGTAATAAACCTGCCGTTACCTAGTACTCTTGTTGCATGTAATGAGCCTTTGAGCCTTATAATGTATAGATATGCTGTAAGAAGGCTAATGGGTAAAGCTTTTGTCAATTTTTCAATTTTTCTCCGATACCCTAATCAGACAATCAGACGCACATTGGATTGAATAGTTAAACTCATCAGACATTCACCTCATTCATTCAAGCGAAGTAAAAATTTCCTTGAAATTTTTCAACATAATTTAAACTTACATTTTGCAAGATGAAAATGCCTGAATTTTGTCACCTTTTCATTTGAAGCTCCTGTCTATTGTTATATTTTGATAATCTACAATCTTTTCCAAATGTGTAGCACAAACTTACAAATACTGTTATTAGGACAGAATCAGGATAGTCACTGGCATAAACTTTCCACTGTTGCTGAGTTGTAAATTATTGTTTTATAATTACTAACAGCTGCACTGCATTATACCAGTCCATGTTGTGGCAACAGTACTGGCAGCCCAAATATAAATGTAGTTAGCCACACTGGAAACTGCAGTTTTTTTAGAAATAATGTCCAGAGTTCCTGGGGTTGAGCCTAAGATGGTGGCTGTGAACTAACAGAGCTCCAGTAGCACAAAATACAGTAAGGCACAGTGCAGGGAGACAGGCAAGACAGACTCACTGCAAGATTCCTGTGGCACCCAGGAAGGCTCAGAAAAACTTGGAAGGCTGCCAGCACACCTTCTTGGCAGGCTGCCAGTAGCTGACTGAAAGGAGACAGCAAAAGATAAAGCAGGGGACACAGGTGAACTCTCTGGACACACATCAGCTGGATAGATTGCTGATTTAAATCTAACATTCACTTTTATACTGGCACTGGTGAGTACTGTATTCCTGCTTACCCTCAAGATTTACAAGATTCCTGCAAGATTTACAGTTTATTTATGACATTCAAGAAGAAGTCTAGATTTCCTCTTATCTCTGTACCATTTAGGAATACAATTTTTCAATAAATTACTTCCAAGGGGAAACATAAGATCTACCAAGATAAATTATCTTACATACTGATGACTTGCAGTAGAGCTCCCATACCTTTTCCTGTGCAATTTTATACCCGCTTAAAAATCATGATGGCATTTTAAAAGGGGTATAGACAACCTGAGGGAACTCTGCCTATAAATATAAATAAATATATATATAAGACAGGGTTGTCCTCTATCCCCTTTAATTTTTATTCTGTCCCTGGAGCCACTTCTTCGTACAATCCGTGCCTCCTCTGCTATCTCGGGCTTAGACATGGGGTACTCGATCCAGAAAGTAGCGGCTTGCGCTGATGATTTACTGTTCGCCATAACCAGCCCTGTCATTTCTTTGCCTAATCTCATGACAATGAGATGAGGTGAATTTAATTCCATGTCAAACTTCAAAATTAATTACTCCAAATCAGCAGCCTTAGACATAACTCTTTCGAACGTGGTCCGCTCCCACCTCCAACAATTATTTGCTTTTCGCTGGGAATCCCATGCAATTACGTATCTAGGGATAAAAATTCCCAAGACACTCTCTGAAATATTTGAACAGAATTATATCCCATTGCTCTCCACAGTGAATTGTGACTTAGACAAATGTGATAAACTGACTTTCTCCTGGTTGGGACGCATCAATGTCATCAAAATGAACATTCTCCCTCAATTTTTTACTTTTTCAAACGTTACCCATTAAAATTCCTGGGTCCTTTTTTAGAATCCTCACTTCTAAACTTTTTTGCTATATCTGGCGAAATAAATCTCCAGGACATTGCAGATCTCTGCTTGTGAGGCCTAAATTAGAAGGGGGTCTGGGAATCCCAAACCTGTTTATTTACTATTTATCGGCTCACCTGACACGGGTACTGGATTGGTGCCAAAATGGAGGTTTTTAACAATGGATATCACTGGAACAATGTCTTTGCCCAACACCTCTAAGCCTCCTCCCATGGCTGCTGTTATCGGCTTTCCCAGGACTTAAATCTCACCCGATGGTGAGGTATACATGGGAATTGACCATACAAAATTTCCACCATTTACACCTCTCGCCTTCCCCGTCGCCTCTCTTTCCGGTTCTGGGCAACCCGTCTTTCCCCCCTGGGATGGAGGACGGGAAGTTCAAAGAATTGCTTCCTTCTGGTGTTTGTAGAGAGCTACATTTTGTTAGATCAAGCAGATGGATCAGCCCGGAGGAGTTAGGAGAGGCTACGGGTGAGTTTCAAACAGATTTCTGAAAAACTTTATAGATCACCCACTTTTTGTACCTTCGCTCGGTCCTATCCTATTGCAGGCCCCTTAATTCTTTCAAGCACCTATGCATGGGGGCGGGTGGTATTAGACACACTTTATCTGTTGTTTTTAGGCTTTTACAAATCCCACCCCCCGACTATACACCTACATTTCTTAGGTCTTGGGAGACTGATTTGGGTCTCTCGCTATCTATGGAACAAAAGGAAAATATTCTATATTGGACTCATAAAGCATCCATCGCCAGTAAATACCAAGAAATTTGCTTCAAGGTAGTTTTGCGGTGGTATCGCACCCCAGAGAAACTACACCACATTTTTCCAAGTGTATTAAACCGCTGCTGGCGGTGCCAGACAGAGAAAGGCTCACTACTGCATATATTCTGGCATTGTCCCCTTTTGAGAAATTTCTGGGTCACTGTTCGGTCCATTGTTCAACAAATGTCGGACCAGGATATTCTGATGACCCGGCTTTTTTCCTTTTTACAACACAATTCATTTTCACGGAAGACATATAAAAGCTCAGTCATCAAACACCTGATTATGGCTGCAATCTCCTGCATAGCGGCCTGCTGCGAAACCCTGAACCACCTACAATTGCCTCTTGGCTCGGCAGAGTCAACGGGATCCATTGAATGGCGGACCTTACATCTTCTATTCGAGGCACTGGCAGGAAGGTGGCCAATACATGGTACGATTGGTCACAGTTCATGATCCCTAACGAATACCGGGATCTTACTATTCCCAATTAGCATGATGCAGAACCCCTATAGGTCTAATGCCTCTATTTTGTAAATCTTCCCATATACCTTTTTCCTTGTGTGCCAACCCCCCAAATACCCTTGTTCGTTTTTATTTACGGATTCTCTGGCACTTTTATAAATTGTTTTTTTTTGTATTGTTGTACCAGGCTTGCACTAACTTGTTTGGAATATTCTATTTACAGCTGTTATGTTTGTATGTTTACTTTGTTTTATTTCAACCTTAAAGTATTCATGTCTTCCCTTCCCTGTTTTTTTTGTACCCTGTTGAAAGTCTTAAATAAGGAATGTTTTAAAAAAAAAAGATGGTCTCCTGATCAATACTTAACCTGACATATAATAATATTTGATTTTCACCATACTCTGATAATACTAGTTTTCAACAGCCTTTTGTTCAGGTTTGATTGAAAAGGAGATAGATAGATAAGGTATAACGCTACCCTTGTTTTTTCTGAGTATTGACTGACACGACATAACTGACATTGAATGTTCTGTCAAACAACTGGTATAAGCATTACAGGTTTTGAAATTGCTCGTTTTTTACATTAATATAATTTTACATTAATATAATGACGCTGAAGGTTTTACCAGATAAATATTATAAGCAGTCCAGGATATTGAATTGATGGTTGACATGTCATTGGTACCATTTCCACACTAATCCTTAAAACCTAACCTGAAAAAGCATATACCATCCACATATGCAAGTTCTTTTTTAAACATATACTAATTTGATCCACAATATACGCTGGGTCCTGGCAATGTTAAAATTACCCATTTTTTTTTGTTTGTTGAGTTCCCTCGGGGATGTCGTTCTTATCCCCAATGAAAGTTGTAACACTCATATCCACCCCCACAGTTGGACATTATTTTGTTCGACTGACCACATGCGGTTTTGTCTAGGTAAGTGAGTGTTTATACACACCCACCCTGGATTTCTTTCTTCTTTGTTTCCTGATTCCTATTGGGGATTGGTTAAACACTAACTTGTCAGTCTATCTATTATAGAAACTAAAATTTTATTCCAATATTAGCAGTTTACAGTTTCTTGTTCCTTTTTTGAAGGGGATCTAATTCTTGTTTTTGTGTCTTTCACAATGGTCCCTCTCACCAATTTGAATTGATCCACTTACCCAAAAAACACAACCAGGTCATGGAAGTTTCTTTCCCTAAATGCCAAATGCCCTAATACGCCTAAAAAAAGATCCTCAATTTTGTGTATGGTTAGTAGTTACAATTCTCAGATAGTATTCCTCCAAGAGACTCACTTTAGAAAACAAAGTATTCATAAATAACTTCTAACAACTACTCAATGGCATACCATGCAACCAGCCCTATTTCAAAATCCAAAGGCGTTTCCATTTTTTTCTCCAAGCAAGTGAATTTTGAGTTGGAAGAACAGATCCCGGACCCTGAGGGCCACTATTTTATTCTTAGGGGTAATCTTGATCGTAGGCCAGTTACTCTTGCTAACCTTTATAGCCCTAACGTATCTCGTATCGTATTTTTCCAAACAATTTCAAGAATATTACAAGGCTTTGCTAAAGGCATGCTTTTATACTATGATACTACTGGACTTGTCACCTTGTCAGTATTGTCGACTAGTGTGCAAACTCCCAATCTAAGGACTGGGTTATTTTAGAACAGATATACTCCACGATACCACTGAACTCTATCCCATGGATTCAAAGCAAGAACTTGGACCCAGAGCTCTTGCCCCATTCTTTTATTGGAGCTTCGTTGAGCTGATGACTCGGAGATTTAATATATTGTCTTCTCGAAGTCCTCTCACCCCAATTTGGTCCAACCCTGCATGCCCACCAGGCCTCGCAAATGAGTTTCTTAAATCATGGCAAGAGGATCGAAAACTACTGGCGGGCCTTTTTTTTGTCAGGGGCAGGTTCAAAGACAAACAAGCACTGCAAGCTGAAAATGAAGGCAAATATTACCGTGGTGGTCCTATTTCCAATAAAGACATTTCCTCAACACTTTAGACAAGAATAAATTATGCTCCAGACAAACAACTATGTTTGAAAAGCTGCGCCAATCCACTGGTCCAATAAGTCATACAATATCACTGATATATAATCTACTTTCAGTTTCCCCTGCCACCCCGGCAGATCGTTTGCAGTGGGAGTTAGATCTGAGGATTAAATTTTCAGATGAAAAAAGGGAAAATATCAACATAATTACGAGCAAAGGTTCAAAAAATGTGAACGTACAAGAAAATAACTTTTAAATACGCACAAGATGGTACTGGGTGCCTCTAGACTTACATAAAATACACCCTCAAAATGACTCAAAATGCTGGAGATGTAAATCTGCTGAAGGCCCTTTTTTACACATGTGGTGGAGCTGCCCAATTTGGGATGAAGTTATCAATTTTGTTACCGAAAATTACAGGGGAACATGATATTACAACCCCAGCGCAAATCCTGCTACACCACACTCACAACACACCACAACAATATAAAAAAACACTTCTATTCTATTTTTTGATTGCCGACAAATTGTTGATTCCGAGACTATGGAAATCAATGTCAGGCCAACCTTATGTGAATGGTTTGCTCAAATTGAAATGTCTACAACGATACTACATAGAGAGTCCATCCTTCTGCACAATATCCCCTCTTTTTTCCTAAAACCACAAAGGCAAACAGAAAAGTGCACTTTTTAAACACCTTAACCAATTTACTATTGTTGTTTACCCTTTATAAGGTGGCTATTCTTGCTGTTATTTTACATGTTTATTTTGTTATTTTACTAGATTAAACTTGTTGAAACTTGAAAATGTATTATAAATATGAAAAGACATGAATGTTTATCCATTCTAATTGTATTTGACAATATGTACATATTTCTTGCAAATGTAACATACTGTACAATGGTATTTGCTATTTCAATAAAGCTTTATTTTAATATTAATGTCCAACTGCAAAGAACAGGTAGCCCAAAGTAATTACAAAAAACGATAGTCCCATAGAGCGGACCTGTGTAGGTCAAAGCTGTGGGAATCATGAATGAGGAACACACTGGGAGAGTGTGTCTAGGCCTGTCTGTGCTCGAATAAGAGGGAATCCAAGCAAACTTGGTATCTGATTAAGGACACTATGAGGCACATCATTGTAGCTATAAGCAACAGTAGTGATTGTTTGCAGCAACAGTAGGAACAAGCAAGAGTGAAGAGAGAGGATGATAGGAGGAGGGGGAGCCTCTGTGTTCTCCCCAGCAATACACAGTAAGAATCATTGATATCTGTTGCGTAGAGATCCAGCATTTTTGCTAAAGAACCTCATGGGTCAACTGTACTTATTCTAGATTTTCAACCAAGATGATCAAAAACTATGATTTTGGGAAATAAACACAAAGCATCTGTTCCACATTGGTCTGTTAATAGGACATGGGCATGGAAAATAAACTGAGAGAAGAGAGGGAATAGTTCTCTTTGCCTACAAGACAAGATAATTCTTTAAAATTAAAGAGAACACTGGGGAATGCATTTTTTTGTTGAGTTAGATCCTACACTTGTTTTTTACTAATTTTTGGGTGGCGATTCCAGAAAAAAACCCAGTTTTTTGCTATAACATCCAGTTTTTACAATACAGGGTACCCTTCATTTTTGTCAAAAAACATTCAAATTTTACATACAATGAAAAAATAATGAAATAATAACTTGAATGTACCAATTTAGTGTTATTAATGTTAGTCTATGACATTTTTTTTTACAGTAAAACATTTGAAAATTAACCAGGTAAGCGGTTAAGGTAAAAATTTATGCCTATAGCTTTTCCTGGAGTGTTCAGTGTTAGGAAAATCCTGCCGGATGCTCCAACAATAGTCAGCCATCATATGTACATCCCATCCACCCTGATACCGTCCTTCTATGACCTTTAAATCTTGGTGGAATCATTCACTTTGCTCATCACTGACTGCACCAAGGTTTTCCTTGAAGTTAGAAAGATGGCTATGAAATGTTCATCTTTGATGAGCTGCGGAATCTGTGGACCATCAAACACACTGGCCTTTATTTTTTTAAATGACAGGCTAGGAAATGCCAAAATGAAGTACTTGAAACAGTCTTCTTCAGTTGGCAAAGCTTTAAGGAACTGCTTCATCAGACACAGTTTCATGTGCAGAGGCAGGAATATAATATTCTTTCTATCAACAAGTGGATCATGTAGAATGTTTGGATCACCTGATTTTTGGGCAGATCTTGGAGGCCAATTCCTTTCCACCCAATGCCTCTCACGAACTCTGCTGTCCCACATGCACAGATAACAAGGATACTTGGTGTATCCGCGTTGCTAACCAAGAAGGAAGCATGCTATTTTAAAGTCAACACAATGACTCTCTTTATGTCTGCATATTCTTCACAAAGAGAAACTGAATGGTCAATTGGGACTGACCCAAATATATTGCCATTGTGAAGGAGGACACACTTTAAGCTCCGCTTTGAACTATGGATGAGTAATTGCCATTCATAGTTACATAGTAGGTTAGGTTGAAAAAAAGACATAAGTCCATCAAGTTCAACCAATAGGGAAATAAACCTATCCCTGATATAAAACCCTATAAGACATAGTTGGTCCAGAGGAAGGCAAAAAAAACCTGGTACAACTTGCTTCAACAGGGGAAAAAAAATTTCTTCCTGATTCTATGAGGCAATCGGATGTTCCCTGGATCAACAGTCACTGTTATTTTTACTTTAAAGCCTTAATACTCTGTTATATTCTGTGCTTCTAGAAAAACATCCAGCTTTTTCTTAAAGCAATCTATAGTAGATGCTGAAACTACTTCCTGAGGGAGCCGATTCCACATTTTTACAGACCTTACAGTGAAGAATCCTTTCCTTATCGGGAGCTTAAACTTCTTTTCCTCCAGACACAAAGAGTGCCCTCTTGTTCTTTGTAATGATCTCAAAGTGAATAACGGGGAAGAGGGTTCCCTATATTGACCGTTTATATATTTATACAGTCTCTTCTCAAGGAAGAATAGATTCAGTTCAGCTAATTTCTCCTCATAGCTGAGCTCCTCCATTCCTTTTATTAATTTAGTTGCCCTTTTCTGTACTCTCTCCAATTCCACTCCAGGTGGAATGGAGTGGAATTGGAGAGAGACACACTCCAATGTCCGTTTTGTGAAATAGTGACCATAACTGGACTGCATATTCCAGATATGGTCCAACCAATGCTTTGTACAGGGGCAGGATTATGTCTCCATCACTGCAGTCCATTCCTCTTTTAATACAAAAAAGTACTTTACTAGCTTTAGATATTGCAGCTTGGCATAGCATGCTGTTATTAAGTCCATGATCTACCAGAACCCCCAGATCCTTTTCCATTTCTAAATCCCCCAAATGTATTCCCCCTAGATAGTATGAAGCATGCATGTTGTTAACACCCAAGTGCATAATTTTACCTTTATCTATATTAAATGTCATTTGCCACTTGGCTGCCCAATCAACCAGTACATCCAGGTCTGCTTGTAGATTATAGACATCCTGTATGGACTTAATTCCATTACATAATTTGGTGTCATCTGCAAACACAGAAATGGTACTTTAATCCCAAACTCTGTATCATTTATGAAGATGTTAAACAGTAAAGGTCCCCACACTGAACCCTGGGGTACACCACTAATAACCTTAGACCATTCAGAGTATGAATCATTAATTACAACTCTCTTGATGCAATCTTTAAGCCAGTTCTCTATCCATTTACAGATCGACCCTAACTTGCATATTAACCATCTGTGGGGTACTGTGTCAAATTCTTTACCAAAGTCCAAGTACACTATATCAACTGCTATTCCACTGTCTACCTGTTTACTTACTTCCTCAGAAAAAAAAAGTAAATTTGTTTGACAACTTCTGCCTTTCTTGAAGCCATGCTGACCATCACTTATAATATTGTTTTCTAGCAGAAACTCCTCTAAGACCTTTCTAACTATGGACGTTAAACTAACGGGTCTGTAGTTACCTGGTAATGACTTTGCTCTCTTTTTGAAGATAGGAACCACATTGGCCTTACGCCAATCCATCGGTACCTTGCCAGTGACTAAAGAGTCTCTAAAAATTAGAAATAATGGCTTTAAAATACCTCAGCTCTTTGAGAACACATGGATGTAATCCATCAGGTCCTGGTGCTTTGTCAACCTTAATTTTTCCCAGCTGTTTCTCAATCTTATCAGTTCTGAGCCATTGTGACTCATTTAAGGCAGTTGAGTTATAGATTGGAATTCCCAGTTCCATCATTAAACCTGGTATGGTATGGCAATGCATAAAGCCACTTTCAGTTCTAAAGTACTGCTCGAAAAGTACGATACCTTCTATTTTCAAGTAAGTTTTTCTCACACAGTCTGGATGCTAGGAGTTCTGAAGCCTTCTTGAATAGTCCCAAATAACGTGCCAAATCCCTCAACTCATACTGATCAAATCCCTTAGGAACAGATTCCTCTTCAATTTCAAACTCATCATCATTGTTGTCACCTAGTTCATCACTATAATCATGTTCTTCAATAGAGGGTAGTGTAACGAAAATCCGCACTGGGATTTCATCTGAATGAGCCACTGGGCGTATAGCTGATGGTAGACTAGGATACCCTATGTTACATTTATTTTTCTTGTAATATCCTGCTGTTTTCACTATACAAAAGTACGAGTAACTGAAATGATCTCTTGGCTTTCGCCAAACCTTAGGTATGCCAAATGGCATCTTATCACGTGATCCCTTTGTCCACATTCGTAAAATATCAACACACTGTTTTCACACCTTATGAGGGGCCCAAGACTTATCCTAATCACCAAGTTTAACTTTGAAATATGCCAAATAGGCTTACTCTACAAATGTACTGATGTTCGCCCTGTGACTGGAAATGGTAAAACTGCCACAGATATAACAAAATGAATCAGGGTTGTTTAGGCACTTATGACGAGAAACAGAAAAGCCAGACATGATCTGAAAGAAAGGAAATACGTGTGTAAAAAGAAAAATAAATTTTACTTATTTGCTACGTAGAGCAGCGCACAACCTCTGACCACACGTCTTGCGTGTAAATTAATAGCCAATACAAATCTACGCTACAGTAATCGCATTAATATAGGCGCTAGAGAAAAAAACTGACATGATAGAAGAAAACTAACTGCACTTTCAGAATCGGCATACCTATTTTAGTGTAAATAAGCTTAAAAATTGAAGTCAACAAAAAATTTGTTCAAAATTGATCCCCAGTATAATGAAAAATTAAAGAATTATGATTGTGATTTCACCATAAGAAAATATTTCTTGGTGAACTTGATCATATAATGCTAGTAATGTCTTCATGAATGTTAAAATAAGTTACTTCAAATTTACCGTGAGAAAGCTGTTTCATTTCTTTGATTATGATAACATTGTATGTGGGGAGGTATATGGGTAATGTTTTCCTAAAAACCTGTTTTGGAATATCACAAACATGTAGTAGGACTTTAGTATAGTCAAGGTTTAAGCCTATATTAGTTAATTTTGAAATTACTCTACAGACTAATGAGCAGAAAGGGCGTCAGACTGGGGAAATACAAAATATGTGAATCTGCTTACCAGTTGCTTGACTGTGCTGCCAATACAGTTGCATGTCCTGAAATTTAATGTAATTACTGAGGAACTAGGTACTACTGAGGAAAAGTCTGTAGCCCCATGGTTGAATTATATAAAGCTGGTAACAAGAAATACCATAAACTGAGGGAAAAAAAAACCAATGCCACAGAAACAAATTACTCTTTTGAAAGAGCCACTTGCTAAATAGGAGCCCAGAGTGGACTGAAGCTCTGGCTGTCAAACCCAACCTATAAAGTTGAATGAATATGTTTGGAAACTTCCAACTGGTTGCTTTACAAATCATTTAGGAGAAACCTTTGCAAATAAAGCCCAAGTGGTCGCCCCTTCCAAATTGAATTTGTCTTGACTTTCTGCAAGTGAAGTAAGCCCTCATTTTCATACTTACCTCTTCCTCGCTAAAGCGCAGACACTTCTCTTCTGTGTATGCAGGCAGTTCAGGCTCTGGACGTGCCTACATTAACAAGCTTTATCACTTTCACAGATTTCTTAACCATCCCTGGCTATTTGCAAGTTTGTGCAAGGTGTCTCCACTAGTGCCGAGCCCCTAGTTCTGCTGAGCTCCTCTGTTAACCCCTTGTTGCCCAGTCTGTTGTTTCCAGTCCATTCCCTTGTGCTGTTTCCATGGTTCTCTCCGTCTCTGGATATTTCTGTATCACCTGTGCCTCCCGTTTGCTTCCAGTGTTTCCTGAGTTCCCTGTGTCCGCAGTGGCCCCTCTGTCACTGGTGTCTGTTTCCTGGATCCCTGGTGTGTGACCCCTGGCTTGTGACCTGACCTCTTCTGCTTGCTGCCTGCCTTGACCCTGGCCTTCCTTAACTATTCTTTTTCTTAGAGATTTGGTATTTTGTATCATCCTGCCCACCCTGGTGTCCCCAAGGACCGCAACCTGACAGTAACCAGCAGCGCAACATCCTCACCACTAGAGGCTCTGGAGAAGACCTGGTTACTAGGGCCCTACACTCATGATGTATACATACCATATTGTGTTTAAAATCCAGGATGCAAAATCTGTATCTACAGATACATCTGTGCATTTACATTTCCAGGAATATAGGTGCAATATGGAATTTGCTAGATGCTAGGAGCCTCAGCTCTTTCAACAAGTAAAAATTCAGTCCAGGGAGGTCAGGGATAGGATGCTGCTAACTGCCATGGAAAGGCTTGTCCTGGCAAGAACAACCTGGGAATCGCAAACAGGAGGATTCCCAGAGCTGAATGCAGCTCTGGAAATCCTCCTCTTTTAAATTCCTCCTCTGATAGTTTTGCGAAATTGGTTTGCCGAAATTTTGTGGAACCATTGAAAGTTCAAGGAAATTTTCGCGAGAATGCCAGAGGCATTGTTTGGCTTAGGAAAGCTGTATTATTTTGTTGGAAACAATTAAAATATTCTGTGTGCTTTCTGCATTAGCTAATCCACCAATATAACAAAATAAGAGATCTTTTGTCAGTAATTTCTGCCTACTAATGTTTATCTGCATTTTTTTTTTTTTGCAGAATATATTTTGAAATATGTCACATATATTAGGACATTTTACAAAGATATAAAAAGGGTTGTATGTTATGCCAAACACTCTTTAAATACCCCCTTTATGTTGTTTTCAGTCAGTCAGTAACCATTTGTTTCATTGTTTATAGTAGTTGCATTGTCTACTATTGATGAAATTATACTTTTTAACTGCAATAATATAGGGGTTTTAATAGTATGTTTGAACACATAGATTTAGATGCATATGCTAGCAAGGCATTTATCAGCCATTTATTGTGTGCTTCCAAAAAACCTGACCTAGATGCATTGTTTAGTTTGTCAGTGATGTGCAAAATGTTGATAATTATAGGGGCCCTTGTGTCTATGCATTTAGATGTGCTGCATTGGAAGAACCCATTTTTTTCCCAAAGGCTGGCACTACATCCTAAAGCACTTACAATTTGATATATCATAGTGTGGGTGAATTGTCCACTAATGTACAATTACGATGCAATGCCATTTAAAATGATGGTGGGGGAGCTTGGAAAAACAGGGGTGTGACTATTCTATGGTAGTGTGAACAGCATTTGTGTTGAACAAAGCCAAGCTACAAAGCTTTAACACAGAGCTCAATGTCACCAAACAAAATTATTTCTCCGCAGTTATTTCCTCTCAAGCCTCCAACCCACGCAACCTCTTCTCTACAATCGACTCACTCCTAAAACCCACACCTGCTCCCCCCACAACATCCTT
>NC_092860.1:63324343-63367039 GCF_032062135.1 Pyxicephalus adspersus
ACCCATTTTTTCAAACTTGCCTACCCGGCTTCTTCTGTCATTTGAAACCATCACTACTTCCCACACTACATATCTCACATCCTTTGTGTGTGAAATTCCCCCACCTAAATAATAATAATAATAATAATAATAATAACCTCTGCATGCCTAAAGCAAAGAAGTCTCACGGTCTGATCAGGGCATCCAGGCAAACTGGACTACAATTTTTTTTCTGGAGGGCACTTTAGAAGTCCTAGAGCAGGCCGCATCCAAGATGGCACCCACATGCCACTCTGGCGGCATGCAATGATGGGTCCCTCCAAAGTGAGCTAGGAATTCTCCAGCATCGCAAATCACAGTGAACACAAAGGTACTATCTCTGAAATCTGCCTCCATGCAAGAGGATAGAAGAATTGCGGCTACAATAATAGCTAACCTACTTGTCTCTCCAGGTAGATGACCAGGAAATCCATGACCCCTGTAACATTATACGGTTGCAGGGTATTCCTGAAGCCACTGCTGGGAACAACCTAAAAGCAACGTTGATGGCCAATCTAAAAGTGGTCTTGGATCATCCCGCCACAGAAAGACATAGAATTCCATGGTCTGCACAGAGTTGGAACATCAAAAGGTTCACCAGGAACTAATCTTACCTGATATCATGTTCTACTCGTTATTTTCTTTGGCCCCACCTAAGGTTCTGCTTCCCCTACATAGGTGGATCTGCCTCTGTTAGGTTGTCTGAGCTCTTTCACACCATCTGACACTTTTGTCTATGGGACCTATCTATTCTCTCTTCTCTACCTGTTGATTTTCCTTTCGAACTTTCCCTTTCTTTCCTTATCTTCCCTTCCTTACCCAAATATTTGATGAGCTTCATCTTACATTTTTGTCTCCTCTTCATTCAGACTGTGGGACATCTGAGATTTTGCAAATTACTTCCATTAACGTAAAAGGTCTTGACTCTCCTACTAAAAGATTGATTCTGTTGACTATTTATAGTTTATCTCAATGTCACATGAATTTCTTAAAAGGGAAACATTTTCGCCATGACAAAGTGCCTCATTTACACTGATCCTAAGGGCCTTGTTTTACAGGGGAGAATACAATATTTTTTTTTTTTTACTTTTGTGAATGTGTGCTTACCTAACACTAATCAGCTACAGTTCCTAAAACATCTCTTGGCAGTAAGCAATAGGATTGGTGCTGGTACCAATTTACTAGGCACTGATTTTAACTTGACTCTCAATTTAGTTTAAGATGTTTCCAAGGGAGTCGTTTATCTCCTTTTGCTTCATTAGAGGCTAAAGACACTATACAATACCCATCAGTTAGTGGATATACTTTTTACTACCCCCCCCCCCCCCCCCTAGTTCATAAGTACTATTTTGGATTTTTCCTATTTTATTCAAATGTTTTTTTTTTAATTGTAAAACATCCCACTAAAAACTGCTTCAGTTTTTTCAATATCCACAGCTTACTGTTTTCCTAAGTCGGTGTTAAGAGTCTGCTAGTTGTTGAAGCCCACAGCAGAAGAGTATGCAGCAGGATGAAGTAAATACCAAAGTCCTATTAGGTGATAGATATGCAGTAACTGTTATGAGAAATCTGTGGGAACTGAATGAGCCAGTTAGTGACAATAGTCCTCCTCCTTGAGGAACATCCTCTGGATCAGCAGTTGCCATAGTTTTGGTGGTCTGGCTCTGGCCGGTGCGCCCCCAAGTGGAGTCAGGAGAAGGACCCCGCTGGGGAGGCGCACAAGCCAGGGCCGTGGACCATTACAGATTACATGCTCAGGGCGGGTTGTTTCTCTGAACACAACTCGCCTACTCTCCCATTACAGGCTCAGACTTGCGATGGGAAAGTGGGCAAATTCTGACATCATGATGTCACTATGGGGGAAGTTTCTTCTCCTTTGAGTGACACACGGCTCCCCACCCATGCGCAGTCCAGAGCCCATAAATTTAGTGGTCTGTAAGTCCAAAAAGGTTGACAACCACTGTTCTGGATGTACTTCTTGAAGGTTTGTTGGGATGTCACTTATCACTGGAAATTCCTAAAATGAAGAATTACCAGCTCCTTAAATGCTTTTAATATTAAAACAGGGTAAACCTTCATTGTTACCAGGAGTTAAAGTTTTGAATGCAACAGGATTAATCCAAACCAAAGTTTCAAATGGTCCAATAAATTTGGAACCACATTAAGAAATAGGTAACTTGAGTTAAAGATGTTTAGTAGATGACCACACTTGATTCCCCACCTGATGAAGGTAAGGCCTGACGATGTTTATCTGCCATTCTCATGTAGAATTCTTGAGCTTCTTGCAAATATTATTTGAGCAGTTTTTGATTTTCTTGTAATGCAGAGAGCCTCTCATTAAGCAGGAACAGAAAAGTCTTTGGAAGGTCAGGAATGAAAACTGGGTGTCACCTATAGTTTGCCAAAAATTAAACTCACCCATAGTTTGCCAAAATTGGACAGCGGGACTGTGACAGGAGTTATTTTAGGAAATTTCTGCCAAGAGCAGCATATGAAACCAGTGATTCTGAAGATGGCAAATGGAACACCTGGGATACTGTTCAAGAGATGGTTTGTCCTCACAGTTTGTCCATTGGTTTAGAGATGGATGGAGGTGGATAAATAATGTCTGTGCCAGGACTAGTGCAGATTTCCCATAATCAAGAAGTAAATTGTACGCCCCTGTCTGATATAATTGTATTTGGAAGGCAATGCAGTCTGTACACTTCTAGAATAAAAAATTCAGCAGTGGGGAGGCCTCTAGTTTGAATGAAATGAGCCATTTTTGTAAAGTGATCTACCACTACTAATATAGTTGTCATCTCATTAGATACATGTAATTCAACTATGAGGTCCATTGATATAGATTCCCAAGGCCAAGATGACACAGGGAGTGTCAGGCCTACAGAGAAAGCTTGTTGTATTTTTTTATGGGCACAAGTGTCACATGAGATATCATGTCTTCACATCTGCCTGCCAATTAGGCCACCAGAAGAAATGAGCAAGGAGTTTTAGAGTCGTCTGGGTTCCTGGGAGCCCTGCAGACTTTGAATCATGTGCTTGACGCTAAACTTTCAGTCTCATACTTTCAACTATATAAAGATGTGTGCCAGATGTCCAGTAACAGTACCTTCTAAGAAAAGTTAAATGGACAGACTGTGGAGGGGAAATCAGAAATTAGTCAGTGCTATAAGCTTGTTTAATTCTCTTCAAAAAAAAATTTGGAATATGAAGCCCCAAAAAATGTCTTTCTTGCAATATATTGCTTTCAGATTCCTTCTCAGTTGATGGTTCAGATATAATTGTGTAGAGTGAATCTGCCTTTCAATTCCAAGATCCCAGTCTATAGGAAATAGTGAAACTAAATTGTAAAGATAAAAGTGACCATCTTTTACAAATGCAAGATTTCTATGGTGTTTAAGAACTGTTACTGGATGCTGCACTGCCTCAAGTAAATGTCTCCTTGAAAAAGTGTCTTTGTTAGCCAGTATTTTTTTTTTTGCAACATCATAATTTCTTTTTGTTGGCGTCATCTGACTAGAATAGAAAGCACAAGACTGTAACAACATCTTTTCCCCAAATCTTGTGAACAGTGGACAGCAAGTGAACAGCTCCAACAATCGGAATCATTCATTTCTGGTCCGAATAGACGTTCAGGATTAGGATGTACCAGAATTGGTGCAAATGTGAACAAGGTTTTTAAATGTTAAAAAGCAGCCTCTGCCCCTGCAGACAAAAGAAAAGGAATTCTCTTTTAGGCGAGTTGCGTTATAGGTGCAAAAATTGCTGCAGATTTTTTAATAAATCCTGTATATTAATTAGAAAATACAACAAGTCTGCATTTTTTTTTAACATTAGTAAGCCAAGCAAACATTGGAGTAAGCCAATTCAAGATGGCTTAAATCTTGCTTGGGTCCATATTTAGGCCATCTGGGGAAATATTATAGCTAAGGAATTAGACTCTTGTTTGTTCTAATTCACACTTTTATTTCTATTCTATTTCACACTCTAGTTTAAATATAATAAACATTTTTTTTAAACAGATACATATAAACAAACAAAAGATATCAACAACCAAGATACAACCATATAAGATAGCCAGGGACCCATAAATACGGTATTGTTTACTGATATCTTCAGCCTTTTATAAAGCTTAGGAGGCAACAGATCTAAAAGACTTGGGTTAAGTTTTATCTGAGTACATATTTTGTCCTAGCAAAAGCCGTGGGGATGTGGCTATAAGAGGCACCTCCACTAGAAATGTAGTAAGGTATTTGGGGGTAAAATAAAGGAACCACCAGGAAAGGTGGAGTAGGAAGTGGGACAGTGATTTGCCAGTGACCAGGAAAACCAAGCATAGTTCCTAATTTTCACGCTGGAGCCTACCAATAGTAACTATCTGAATGCTTCTACACGCGTTAAAATTTGTCAGTGTTGTTACTGAGCTGTAAGTTACCTCATTAGGCGGATATCTTGAAGTCCTCCATCGTGGGAGGTAGAGTAGCTTTCCACTTGGTGGGAATCAGTGTGTGGGCTGCCACTAGGAAGTGAAACAGGAGCTTACAGGGTATATATAGGGAGGGCAGTAAATGGGAGGCCTGGCAGATGGGTGAGAGGATCTAAGATAAACTGTTGGTGGGTAACATCAGAGAGCAATCGATTAACTCGTTTCCAATAGTCTTGGATGGGAGGGCTCCTGAGTACCTCTATGTGCCCCACAACGCCAGCAAGTTGGGTCAGCACATGGGAACAACCAGTGAAGCACATCCAGACTGTACTACCACTGCAAATTAGCCAGAGGCGATATGAACAGTTGTATAGAGAAGGCGGTAAATGGAGGAGATGAGGCCCTTAGAATATGGACCATCAGCGCATAGCCTTTCAAAGGGGGTGATGCTGGAAAACCAGGAAAAGGGGTGTCTAATTTGTAGGTAGGCAAAAAAAGATGTTTGGGGAAGCCGCTAGATAATATTTGTGTCCGGGGCCCCTAGTCCTCCCAGTTTCCTGGGCATGCATAAAATATAGTTAGCCAATCGGTGCCATCTATATGCCCAGATGAAGTTAAGAAAATTTGTCCGGATATTCTTCATTGCTTTCGCCGGTACTTTAACTTACTTTAGATTTTCAAATAGGTAAAGCAGTTTGGGGAGAAGCATCATTTTCAGTGCTATCTGCCCTAGCAGCAATAGAGAGTGGTCCTTCCATCTGCCAAGGAGGGTCCGGAGCTATTGTAACAGTGGTGTGAAGTTTTGTGAATATAGTTGGTT
This sequence comes from Pyxicephalus adspersus, assembly GCF_032062135.1. Lineage (NCBI taxonomy): Eukaryota > Metazoa > Chordata > Amphibia > Anura > Pyxicephalidae > Pyxicephalus > Pyxicephalus adspersus. The sequence continues at coordinate 63,329,608 of NC_092860.1, forward strand.
GTATGTGGAAGTAATCTGAACCCCCAGATAGCGGATAGAGTGTTTCCTCTACATAAAGGGATAACTGTCCTGCAGTACAGAGAGCTGTGAGGGGGATATATGCAAAGGTAGCACTTCTGTTTTTCGTGAGTTTATTTTATATACAGAAACCTCTGTGTAAGCTTGGAGCTGGCTCCATAAATTTGGAAGGGTAGTAAGGAGGACATTATCTGAGTATAATGATACTTTATAGGATTCCCCCCAGATTGTTACCCCCTGATATGATCCCTAAAATTAGCTGCTGAGGCTTCGAAACACAGGGCAAAAAGCAGGGGTGATAAAGAGCAACTCTGTTGCGCTCCATTTTTTATGGAAAAAACTTTGGATGAAGCATGAGGCCGAAAGAGAGATATACTAAGAGCTGATTGCCCTAAGGAAAGGCCCTGAAAAAACTAATCTATAAAGAGTGGGGAGCATGAACAGCCTGCTGAGATTGTCAAGGGCCTCTCTGCATCCAGACTGAGGACCAATGACAGTGTCTTTTTTTTTATGGATATCTATACTGTTAATCACCTTCCTGGTGTTGTCACTTTCGTGACTATAAGGAGTAAATCCCATTTGATCCTCATGGATGAGAGAAGGGAGAGATTTGGATAGATTATTCGCTAGTAGCTAGAACATTTTTAGGTCAGAGTTCAGTAGTGCTATAGGCCTATAGTTCGAGTAATCCATTGGGTCTTTGCCTGGCTTTGGTACCACTGTAAAATGAGAGTCTAACATTGAGGAAGGAATCAGCTTCCCATTCATAAATTTACTGACAAGACCCAGAAGGTACAAGAGTAATTCAGGTAGAAAAGTTTTATAATAGAGATACGGTAAACCATCCGGGCTCGGGGCTTTATTAGATGGCAGCTGGTTAATGGCTCCTAAGATTTCCTCCTCTGTGATAGGGCTATTAAGCTGCTCAAGGTGCTCCGTTCTGAGCTGAGGTAGATTAGTGCCTGCCAAATAGGAATCTATCTTTGTGTGCTAAGTTGCTCCAAGGGAGCATTGAGTTTGATGTAAAGTTTGGTAGAGTGGTGTGTAATAAGCCTCAAAACAAGAGCCTATATGGGAATGGGTCATACCATAGGTGAAAAATTGGTTGGCACATCCAGCAGTTTGCATGCCAGGAGCGTGTCTGCTTTATTCCCTTTGGGGTAATATAATTGAAGGGTACACTGCATCATCCAACTGACGTTCATCAGCTCCTGAGTCTGTAGTTTGGAGACTCTCGCAAGAAACCCAGTGACGGCTTGTGGGTACGTTTTTCTTTTTTTTTCTGCAGTGCTCAAGTACAGTGAGGGTTCACTGTGGATTAGAGTCCCATTTAGGACGGGAACTCAGCGCTATACAATGCCCTCTAAGCACTGTCTTATGGCCCTGCCAGAGCATATGAGGTATGAGAGGTATGCGTTAATGACACCTTGTTATCTTTAAAATATTGTTGTATACTAGTGGTTATTGCCATTTTGGTACCCTCAAGAAGGAAATTATTTATTTTCCCCAGTGACAAACTCTGGCAGTTGTAGGAGAAAAGAGAATGTCCAATGTGTTAGGGGCATGTTCTGACCAGGTAATGGGGTGGATTTCAGGGGATACAATATTTTGTAGTAAGGGGAGATTAGTAAAAAGTAGTCAAACCATGTATGAGTGTGATGTGGGGAAGAAAAAAAGAGTAAATTATTTTAGGGTCGTGTATTCTCCAGTTACCGTAATGTTGGTGGTGTTTGATTAGCTACCTGAAGGTTCGTGATTGCTGTACTACTTGCGCTGAAAGGGAGGATGAGAGTGGTTAGCCTGTTCTGTGTCAAGGAGAATGTCCGATTAACCCCCCCCCCCCCCCCACTTACTGGTGAAGTAATGTAAATTTAAATGACTCTTTTAGTGTTATAGGCACTCCCCCTCTTTTTTAAAAGGCGAGTTAGTTATATTTACCCCTGGGTAAAACGGGATGCAAAGTTAAAGGAAACCGTGTGATCAAAGTGGATCTTCTGTAAGAAGATGACATCCACCGATAAACATTTAAATTCTTTAAAGGCTACCTTTTTCTTTGTGTTGTGGTGATGTTCTGAGACCTGGGAGGAATCAGTAGTCCTCTCTGCTGGGAAGAGTGCCAGGGGTTGCCCCACACAGCACCACTCATCTAGGATAAACTTGTAGTTTTCTAAGGACTTGGGCCTGGTCACTGCTAAGGCCAATTGGTGGTGGGGAGAAGGGCTCCAACTGAAAAATGGGGGGGGGGGGACAAGGGGAGGAGTGGACAGACTAACCAGATGAGGGGACATAGATAAATGCAGAAAAACAAACATTAGAAAACAACCATAAAGTCGACCATAAGTAACCAAGGAGCACCTGGTGGGTTAGCACCCACTCCACAGAGGGTGAAGGGTCCAAGGGACCCCAAAAATAAAACGTACAGTACATCATGAAACACATTTTAGTTGGTTTGGTCAGCGTCGGCTACCTTTCCATATTTCAGTGTTAGAGAGGGGTCCCCCACCGCATCCAGTCCATGAAGAACATCATTCAAGAGTCCATGCTGAAGGCCCCCGCAAGAGACTGCAGTGTAGTAGAGATACATGCTAGCAAAAATATTTCTCTATGTACAGCAAGGGCTGTTTTGTAAACAGGCAGAATAGATCATCAGTCAGGCAAGATAAAACCATATTCCTAATCAATAAAAGAAATAAAACTGAGTCACACAGTATAAACTAGTCAGACACAGTAAAGTGTAAGGAAAAGGTGGGACGTCCGTTCCATGTTCCAGTCGGGTGGTGTAGTGGCGATGGAGAGTGCACAACTGGGCACTTAGGTCTCTGCCTGTGACTATCTGCCAGGGCCTCTGGTTACCAACCTAGAAGTTTAGGGCGTTCAATTCCCAAGTCTCTGGAGAAAGTGATGAGGTCCTCTGGGTAGCGTAGTGTGGCAATTTCCCGTCTCGGTGCACTGAAAGACTAAAAAACCCATCTGTAGGGTATGTGATTGTCCCTGAATATAGTTAGATGTTGCAGTAGGTGGTGCTGCTGTAAAGTATGTCAAGATAAATCCTGATAAAGTTGTAGAGGGCCTCCGTAAAATTCTAGGTTGCCCATATTTCTGGCTGTGGCCATAATTTCGTCCTTCAGGTTGGTGTCATCAAGGGGGCACGGGACATCCCGCGGTCGTGAGGCTGTGGCAGGTTGCCATGAAGGTTGATGGGCTCTGTTAATTTTGATCCCCTGTGAGGAGGGGTGTCCCAAAATGTGTTTAAAAATCATTTAGAGAACCAGCTTTAGGTCAGAATTTTAGGTGGCTTCCAGTAGTCCCTGAACTCTAATATTGTTCCTGCGGCCTTTATTGTCCAGGTCAAGTGGTGCTAGAGATCTCCAACTTTTTAATTGTAATCCTGGGATGTATGGTTAAGAGCCTCTATGTCGCCTTTAGTCTGTTGTAAATTCTTGTCAAGATCATCCACTTTGCCTGCTAAGGATTGTATATCAGTATGCAGGATACTTATTTCAGAACGTCAGGCCGCTTGTACCTCCGCAACCAGTTGCTGAAAATCCACCTTGGTGGGTAAGATCTAGAGACAATGTTGCCATGGGAGGCAAGTGCCCTCACCTACATTCGAGTTCCGGTGAATATGTAATCTGGGGGGATCTGGAGTCCTTAAGATCATTGGTGGGGCTCCACCAGGGTGGCAGCGCAGCGCCAAGGTGCACTGATGGTCCTTCTGGAGATGAGACCGCAGTAACTTTCACAGAGGAGCTGTGGGTAATGAGCCCCTGGGAATTATGTGCCTATTCCATTCCTAAAAGCAGCAAGAATAGACTCTCCCAGGGGGGTACTCTGCAGGGCTGGGGATGGTCCATTGCAGGATGCATGTCTGAGGAAGACAAAGAACTCTGCTGGTGTGGCTGGTGGATCTTGCTGCCACTGGTAAATGATGGGAGGCCGCTGTGTGAGGTACCGGAGTATTCAGGTTCTGCTCCGCCATTTGCCACGTGGGTGTAGAAGGGGAAGGTGCCGGCTCCATCTTGGTTGCCTGTGAGGGGGCTGACCCGACCCGTGCTGACAAAAAAGTTTGCAAAGAGAGCCCATATCAAGGGCTGAGTGGAGTGTATTTGCGATGCTGGGGCTGGGAAATCTTCCTCATCCTTGCCTTCCCCTTTTGCCACATTTTCACTGAGAGTACTTGCAAGTATACTGAGTTTAGCTGGTGATAATGGAGCCCAGTCACTAAGCAGCCATCTCCCAATCCCGCCAAGCCACGCCTCCCAGGGTAGAAATTCTTAACTGTTATTTGAATTAATACCCTGTAATCCATGCAGGGCCAGAATGTTCAGTCTTCCTTTTCTTCAATCGAGCACTCATAAGATTGATGAGGTGGCAGCTGGTCAGCATTCTTTTTATCACAGAGGACCACATAATCCCTATTGCAAAGTCAATTTTTCTAGGTTGGAGATGGTTGCTCCATGCACACCCACATCTGCAGATACACAGTCTTTATGCGGTGAAGCAGGCGATGCTCCAAGGAAAAAACAAGAATTTTGACCTGCCAGTTAAAAGTAGGGTTGTGGATTCAGGACCAAAATGACAGGGAATTGTGGAGAAGAAATTAGAGTAAAGCTGACAATTTCCTAATGATCTGGTTCTATGCTAAGTTCTAACAGAATTGTTTTATGGGTGACTAATGCGGAAACCAGTGAAAAACCATCCACTGTCTCCATTGTTAGGAATGATTCATTGAGTATGCTAGTGATATTATTATCCTGATCAAATTTTAGGTAGATAAAAATTTCTGCCGGACCAGAGTCCACCATTGCTCTAATCAAGAATTGCCGGGTGCCTTTCTGGAACATGATTGTTAATCACCAATAAAATGGGGTTGTCAAGGTGATGGTTCATTCTTTCCTTGAATCAAAGGAAACAAAGGCTGTGAAGCACAGCTGTAAGTATGTGCACATGGCTAATGATTAGAAAAAGGAGCAGATCTTTGAGACTGGGGGACCTGCAGCCAGAGGCCAGGTGGCTGTAAGATGGGCTGGCTGTGTCAGTCTCTCTGTTTTGCTGCAATGGGGAGAAAAGGACCATTTGTTTATGCTAGCCAGGAAGCTAAATATTTTGTCTATGGATTATATTTGTCGCAGACACTAACCCCCGCAAGGGAAAATTGTTTCTTTTGTTTGCTGTTTTCCCTAAAAAATGGGGTCAGGAGTCCTAAAGTGAAGCAAGTTGGTGGAGTTGCCACTGTGCCATCCTACTATTTGATGCTGATCACTCACAACATGCACAGATTTTGTTCACATCTCCTGTTTTTTTGAAACTCTACGAGGCCTTCTTATAGCATCCATCTGCATGGGTTCGGGTTCTGTGCTGGCAAAAGGGTTAGAAGATTCTGGTGGCAAAAAAGTAGGTTAATCATATGCATTGTACAGCCTTAGGTTGGTAATCTGCTCAAACAGAGCAAGGTCAACTCAAATGGTCTCTCTATCTTAGGACCTGATTATTCTGTCTGGTGTCTGCTGACAGAATATGGAGTCAGTAAGCGGAGCCTACAGCAGGCACAGAGTAATCACTTGCTCTCAAACATCAGTCAGCTTCTTGGTGGCTTAAATATCTTTTGCTAGATTCACCTGAAATATCCTACAGAAATAAAACTCAACACATTTTCTACCCAAAACCACAATATCTACTACTGATCCTATTAACATTTAGGAAACACATATTTGTTTTGCCAGGGGTTTTTGTATGCAATAGGGCTGCAGACTCAAGAAACTTCAGTGGGAAAAATTAACATCCCTGCTGGAAGAACTTCACCAATTAGAATTACAGCAATACATCATACCTCTGATCTCCAGATTACTTACCATGGGTGAACAAAATAATACAATTGATTAAGAGCAGACACTTTTATTATAAACATTCAAATCACTGTGGTAATACTTTAGTTAAAGCAATAAAACACTAAGAGGGCCTCTTATGTTTTTCTAGTATTAAGAACCCTTCTTGCTCCACTCACCATACCACAGCCATAGCCATACCATAACATAGCTCACGCACCATACCATAACATAACCAATTCTTTTTGTACCTTCCATAACAATCATTACAATCTTTAAACAGTACCTACTGTATTTTTCCTTTCTCTCTTGAAAATGTGTCACAAAATATATTCTCTTACTAGTTTCCCTGGGATCTCAGAGGCCTGCTTTGAAAATATAGATAAACCCATCACACCAGCAGCATTTCAATCTGCCATGATTTGTGCAGCCCTCTGGTAAAGCCCCTGGTTTTGATGGTTTTACATTTGCTTACCATAAAAGGTTTTTGAAGGTTGTTGGTCCTCAGTTTGCCACTACTCATAACGCTATATCACAAGGTCACCTGCCTCCAAACGATATTTTGACAGCATGTTTAGAAAGTGCTCAAAAAAATTAGAAGACCTGGAAAACAGGTCAAGTTGGGACAATTCCCGTATTTGTGGTCTCTCTGAAAATATAAAAATCTGGATTCCACAGTAAAAGCATTCCTTAAAATGCTACTTCCCTCAGTAGATGATCTACATTTGGAATTTGATCGCTTACACAGCGCTGCTATGGCACCCAGGGTGGAAGGCGCACCAAGAGATATCATTGTAAAACTACATTTTTATCACACTAAAAACGATCTCATGAAAGTAGTCACATCTATCCCTGATCTATCCATTGAAAGAAACACAGTACGGATATTTGAAGACTTATCTCCACCTACAATACAAAAGTGGAGGTCATTTAAATCCCTTCTTCAAGCACTCATGTTGCATAATATAAATAATAAAATAATTAATAAAATAAATAAAATAAAATAATATAAATAATAAAACCGCAGTGCCTTTCTCTTTTGGCTGTGCTAATATTTTATATTAGTTGAATGTATTTTTTATTGAAATGTTTTAATAAATAAACATAATTGGTTTTAACAAAAACATTTGAGATATATTGTTGGGTTAGCACAATTTATTTACTATCAATTATGTCTCACCAACAATAATGCTTTACCAGTATATACTGGTCTATGTATACCATATATGAGGTCATCCTAAAGGAATGCAGCATATCCTTTAACTGGTATCCTTATAAGGTAAAATACTGGTTTATGGGATGATCATTGGTCAGTACTGGTCAAACACTGGCCATTGTCTTAGTTCCTGAGTAGTTAAAAACACAGTGCCATACCTAATTAACTAGTCTTGACCAGAACTAACTGTATGCATCATGTTTTTTGATCATCTTCCAAGCCATTAATTTGGAAGACTCCTTGGATGAATGCAACTCACTTCCGCAGCTAAGTATTTTTGTTATATCTAAGTCTTTGTAACTGCATTATTTTATCTATCTATCTTTATTATTAAATAGTATAATCTTTCAAATCTTTGTGTTATCTCTCTTTGTACATTTCAAATTGAACCCATCAATATTTGCATAAACTGTGCGTGTAATTGATAAATTATATCCGTGACATAACACTTGGTACCAGGAGACATGGGGTTTGATGTGTGCAAACTAGAGATATTGATGATAAGATTGATAGTGGGAGAATTTTGATTGTGTTTGTGCTGATTTATTATTTTGGTTTTTGTTTTGTAAGTCATAGTGCAATCAGAATAAAATGCAGAAGTTGTTTAGCTGGGGTAAAAGAAAGTTGCAAGATGATCAGAGTGCGAGTCCACTCCCAAGTTGGGTGTCCACATCTGGACAGCGGAACCCAAAAGGCCGCTGCACAGGTGGGATGGCTGTGTTTTCAGGCGCTCCAAGCTAAGACAGAGAAAAGAGAGATATTGGAATCTGAACTGCAGGTTGTTACAGAGCAATTATCTCTATTGAGAATGTGTTTGCATGATACTGATACGCAAAGAGAAGTTGTTTCACAGTTTTCAAAGTATGTAGTTAATGCTGTGAAGAGAAACAGTGTCGTAGGAAACGGCCTCTTACAAGAGAAGGGGCTAAGTTGCTTGTTAGAGCATTCATTTCAAGAGGAAAATGGGAGCAGGTTGAACATTGGTCAGGGTCTTCTGAGTCAGATGAAGAAATTGAGATTGAAGAGACAGAGGAATTTGTGAGACCCATAGTGACAACTAGACAGAGACGTGAAGTGAGGGAGAGATTGGGTGGAATGACTGGAACTAATGGCGATACAGACATGAGACCACCACAGGGACCGTCTGCAGATCAGAATATGACAGAGGAGACTCGTTCATATACTGCAGGGGAGCTGACTGAGCTAGGACAGAAATATAGACAGATACCTGGAGAAGGAATTTTGACATGGTTATTGCGAATCTGGGATCAGGGTGGAGACCGTGCGATGCTGACTAATACTGAAGCAATTAGACTGGGAAGTGTATCCTTTGACCCCAGAGTCCGTCTTCAAATGCACAGGGCACACAATACTGATCGCCCTTTCAGTTTATTGCATTTGATTAGAGACTCTGTGGCTCAAGTATATGAGACTCCAACAGAACTGATAGATATGTCACTTTGGCAGACATTGGGCGAGGGGATTCAGAGAGTACGAGAGGCTGGGTGTATTACAGGATTGGTTAGGGATCCCCTTCCTATAGATGGACGTTATGGAGTATCTACTACCTGGGTGGGGCCAGACATGTCCCGATTTACTGCTTTAATGAGACAGGAAATCCTTAGGACAGCGCCACAACAAGGTGTTTATACCCCTACCCAATGCCTCCTTCTCCCTGTATGTGTGTACATTTGATTCCTCTTTTGAACTCCTAATTGATAATTGGATTTCCCATTATTGATCTAGATCAGGATCTTCTGTAAGGAGGTCTAATTAAATTAGCCTACCATCAGTAATTAGTAGAGATGAGCGAGTGAGTTTTTAAAACTCAATCTCGCAGCAAATTCGGCTGTTCTCGCTTACCGAAATTGTAAGCCAGAATAAACAGTGTAAATTCGCTGATCAAGCTCGAATTTAAAAAATAAAATTAAATGCGCTGCGCTGATTAGTGTGCGATCCCCGGCACTAGAGGTTAAATGGGTTACACATTTCCCCATTCAAAACCTCTAGTGCTCTCCGATTGGCTGAGGAAAGCTTTCCTCACTTGTCCCCATTTACCCTCTAGTGCCAGGAATCGCAAACAGGATTTCCTGGGCTGTAAGAATGATTGTAGCTCTGAGAATCCACTGCAAACCCGGGGTACTAGAGGTTAATTACCCTTTAGTGCCCGGGGATCGCAGTGGAACTGCAGAAGAACTCTCAATGGAGTTTCTCACTCAGGATGCAGGTATACTTTCGATGGGCCAGCTGATTCGAGTGGGTGGCATCTTTATTCTTGGAGCGCAGCTCGAAGTGGAAGTGGAAGTGCATGTTAATCACATCAAATGTTTGCAAATCTGACAGAGTTGCGCTGTAGAAATTCCCTTCAATGATGTCCCAGCGCACATTAGGAATTGGGTACTCTAGAACTTCACCAGCTTTGAATCCAACAGGCATGGCCATGTTCCATATCCCCAGACATTCGGGGCTCAGCAGCACCTTGGTGAGCCGAATGAACAGGTTGGTTTTGTACATCTCTAGTGATTGCCTGATAACATCCCAGATACACGAGTTGATGATGACAACGTCGGGCTGAGGTGCTGTTCGAAGTCGGCCAGCACGGTCTCTATGTACTCCGAATAGACACGTCAGGAAATAGAATCGTACAAGGTGGTGGTCAGTTCTGTAATGACGCACTTCCCGGTTTGTTATGCCATTGTGCGTTTCACGCAGAGATCCCCCAACGTGTCGTTTGCAAATGACATCTCACCCTTCCTTTTGTGCTGGTTCTCAGTCCGAAACTCATCATTCTGCAGTATTTTCACAAGATATTTGTAGACGGATCTTTGAATGGAGTCTCCCAGGACGGCCACGTGTGTGTGGAGAAGTCTCTGGACGTCTGCTGAGCTGAATAACTTCATGGCTCAATGTGGTCATCCAGGACCTCTCAGTTCCCGTTACACATACTGGTGTCCCCCATTTCATCCCCCTGACATATTCAGAGGGTCTGCTGTTCCACTTCTCAGTTCCAGGGTAACATACACAGAAATTCAGTCCGATAAAGCGTAGTACCGATGGATGAAGCAGAAGAGGTGGCTTTCTAAGTTCAATTACAAATTTCAGATTACACATTTGCATTACACACTTTGGGGTATCATTAAAGATGCACTACACCCAGCTCTAGATGCCAATTACTAATGCCTTCCACACTCCGTCTCAGGGCCTGCTATCTAGTGAAGGCACATGAAAGGGCCCGGGCTTGGCGGAATTAGCGGGGAAAGAAGACCCTGTTGAGCTTGAGTCTAGTCTGGCATCTAGACCTGGGTACTGGGCAGTGGGCATGTGGCAGCAGTAAGGGCATGAAGAGTAGGCGGTGGGCCCTGAGAATGGATGGCATTGTTACCTGGCATCTAGAGATGGGTACTGAGAGGAGGAGGCAGTGGGTCCTGAGACGGAGCAAGGACGGCATTAGTGGTTGAGGCCATCACCTATATCGACAGTGTAGAAGCTGTAGCTACTGGAGACATTGCTGTGTAGGGGACTGCCTTTTCCTATCTGCTAGCTGTAACTTTGTAAAATGCGTCATGGACAGCATTGTTCACTGGCATCTACAGCTGGGTACTGGGAAGGCGGCAGCAGTAAGGGCAGGAGCAGGAGGTGGTGGGCCCTGGGACAGAGTGTGGACAGCATTTGTAACTGGAATCTACAGCTGGGTATTGGGCAGGCGGCAGCAATAACAGCATGAGGAGGAGAACAGCACCTCTAAAGATTGAGACCATCACCTACATGGACAGTGTAGAAGCTGTAGCTACTGGAGACATTGCTGTGTATGGGACTGCCTTTTCCTATCTGCTAGCTGTAACTTTGTAAAATGCGGCATGGACAACATTCTTAGCTGGGTACTGGGCAGGCAGCAGCAGCAACAGCATGAGTAGGAGGTGTTAGGCCTTGATACGTAGTGTGAATGGCATTAGTAACTGGCATCTAGAGTTGGCTACAGGGCAGGCAGCAGCAGTAACAGCAGAAGCAGTAGGCGGTGGGCCCTGAGACGGAGTGTGGACGGCAATAATAACTGGCATCTAGAGCAGCAGTACTGGGTAGGCAGGAGGAGGAGGAGGTGGGCTCTAAGACGAAGTGTGGACGGCGTTAGTAACTGGCATCTAGAGTTGGGTACTGGGCAGGCAGCAGCAGTAACAGCATGATGAGTAGGCGGTAGGCCCTGAGACTTACTGTGGATGGCATTAGTACCTGGCATCTAGAGTTGGGTACTGGGCAGGCAGCAGCAGTAACAGCATGAGTAGGAGGCATTAGACCCTGAGACGTAGTGTGGATGGCATTAGTAACTGGCATCTAGAGTTGGGTAATGGGCAAGCAGCAGCAGTAACAGCATAAGGAGGAGGTGTTAGGCCTTTAAACGGAGTGTGGACGACATTAGTAATTGGCATCTAGATTTGGGTACTGGGCAGGCAGCAGCAGTAACAGCAGGAGGAGGAGGCGGTGGGCTCTGAGACGAAGTGTGGATGGCATTAGTAACTGGCATCTAGAGTTGGGTACTGGGCAGGCAGCAGCAGTAACAGCAGGAGGAGGAGGCGGTGGGCTTTGAGACGAAGTGTGGATGGCATTAGTAATTGGCATCTAGAGGTGTATACTGGGCAGGACGCAGTAACAGCAGGCGGAGGAGGCGGTGGGCCCTGAGAAGGAGCAAGGACAGCATTAGAGGTTGAGGCCATCACCTCTATGGACAGTGTAGAAGCTGTAGCTATTGGAGACAAGAATGGATGAACAATATTCACACTATCCATACCTACTATCTAGTGAAACCACATAATAGAGAACAGGCTTGGTGGAATCAGTGGGCAAATACAGACATTTTTTAGATTTGTGGATATATAGCAAGTGCTATCAGTTTTATATCTGTATTTTTTTTTTTAGAGAAATATAGAAATTTTTATGGGTTTTAGAATAGATACCAAGTGCTAGCAGAATTAAATATTTGTATTTTTTGAGAGAAATACAGACAATTTTAGGGCCTTTTGGATAGATACCAAGTGCTATCAGAAATAAATATCTATATTTTTTATTGAAAAATACAGAAATTTTTATGGGTTTTAAGATAGATACCAAGTGCTATCATAATCAAATATCTGTAAATTTTTGATAAATACAGAAATTTTTCTGGCTTGTGTGATAGATTGCGAGAGGTATTTATGATACCTCTTGCAATTTATCACAAAACCACGAAAAAATTTCTGTATTTCTCCTTAAAAAAATGCCCAGCCACAAGATAACACACTTGTGGCTGGGCAGGCAAGGATCTGAATGGCATGTTCTGCCAGCTCCGGCCACTGCTTAAGCTTGGATACCCAGTGGCCCAGTGCGTCCTGGCTTTGCAGGTTGCAGATGTCCCATGTAGAGCTCAGGTATTCCTGCACCATGACTGAGTAGTGCTGCTGACTGTCATTGGCAATTGCTGCACGACTGGCAGCTTGCTTCCGCTGAAAAAAAGCCTGCATAGTTTGGCCTAGACGACCTCTACTGCTGCTGCCACCCATGCTGCTTAAGGTAGTTGTTTGGCTCCCATGGCTGCTGGAACTGCCATAGGGATCCATGCTGCTGCTGTTGCTGCTGGCAGATGGAAAGGCTCGTTTTTATATGTTGTATGCGCAGATCTTTGGCTATGCACTCCTGCATGAAGGCTGTTATGTGGCTCAGAGTTCCCACAGCTGAGGTAATTCTGGACCCACACTCCTGTGGGTTGAACAGCAGCACAGGGACGTCCTCCTCCTCCACCGCCTGGTCTTGCCATCCACGGATCATGCCGCCTTGTGTTTAGGTGGATGGATGCCATGTACCCTCAATATCCTCCTCTGCCCCATCCTTCCCTTCTCCCATGACTGCAATGTCCTCCTCATCCTCCTCCACCTCCTCCTCTTCCTGGATTTGCGGTGCACTATGCCTAGTAGCCACGCATGTCTGAGATGATGTTTGAAACGTCATCTCTTGCTGCAGCGTCTGCTCTGTGTCCGAGATCCACCATCGTCTGTTCCAGCAGGCATATGATGGGGATGGTGTCACTGACACAGGCCCGATCCCTGCTGATCATCCTGGTAGCCTCTTCAAAAGGTGACAATACAGTGCACAAGTCCTCAATTTGCAGCCACTCCGCAGGGCTGAAGTAAGATAATGTAGGTATATGTCTGAAACGGACAGACTCTGCCAGGTAATCCACCACCGCTTTCTGTTGTTCAGCCAGCCTCTGCAGCATGTAAAAAGTGGAATTCCAATGAGTGGCCACATCACAAATTACCCGGTGCACTGGCAGATTGAGATTTTGCTGTAAATCCACCAATCTGGCACTGACTGTGTACAACTGGCTGAAATCCGCTGAGAACTTTCTGGCCTGCAGCAACAGCAGCTGGAGGCCTTGGTATTTTCTTAAGGAAGCGCTGTACTATCAGGTTCATGACATGAGCCAGGCAAGGTACGTGTGTGAGTTTCCCACAACGCAGGGCTGCCAGCAGATTGGTCCCTTTGTCACACACGACCTTGCCTGGCTGGAGTTCAGTGGGAGTTATCCTTATGTCCTCCTGGTCCCACAGGGCACTTAGAATAGTTGCGCCCATGGGGCAGAGGGAACCAAAGCTTCGCCACCTCAGGACTGCGTGGCAACGACTGAATTGTGCACCGAAATAGCAAACTGCAGGTTGTTGCTGGCGGTGAACAGATGCTGGGCAATGGGAGGTGCTGGGTCTCCACGACAAAGTGTCCCTGGAGGAAGAGGTTGAGGCACACGAGTCAAAGGAGGAGGTGGAAGCGGAGGTCGAGGAGGAGATTGCATGGCGATGTGTTCTGGGTGGAGGTAGGTATGCAGGCCTTGCTGCAGCTGCATCTTCCCCTGCTTCCACCAAAGTTACCCAGTGAGCTGTGTAGGAAATATATCTTCCCACTCCATGCTTGTCGGTTGTCAGCTGCACCTTGCCAGAAACTGAGTGCTGCAGGGCCAGGGACACCTTGCTCTGCACGTGTTCATGCTAAGCAGGAACACATTTTTCTGCAAAATACTGTTGCTTGGGCATATTGTACTGTGGGTTCGTGCAGAGGAAGGCGTAACAGAACACATTGGAGTCCACCAGCCAGTAAGGGAGGAGCTCTAACACAACCACTGTGCAATTGCTTCATTGATTAGCTTTGTTTTGGGGTCATTTGGGCCATATTTCCTCTCGCGCTCCAGCATCTGGGGGATAGAAGGTTGGATGCTGCTAATGCTAACCACAGAAAGATTGGACGATGGGGTAGAAGGTGTGGGGGATGGCAATGATGCCTGGTCTTCACTGCTAGCAATGCGACAAACAGCAGCTGATCTGTGGTGAAGCTCCTGCTGGTGGAGCCTGAAAACGGTAATGCTCGGCTACATGCCCCACTCAAATTGCTGGCAACAGCATAGGTAACTTTGGTGGCAAAAGGAGGAAAGGCAGTGGAGGAAGATCGAGCAGTTTGAGCTTGCTTTTTTGGGCGGAGGTGATTGCACAGAGTTCTGTACTTTGACCAGGTTTTCCGCCAGGTTACTGGGTGGTGGCTTTTTAAATGTGTGCTCATGCAACTTGTTCCAAGTTTGGGTTTTTGCCTCAATTCAAGTGTTGAGCACATAGCTTGCAGATAACCATAGTGTTGTCATCACTATGAACACTAAAAAATGCCCACATGGGCAAACATCTAAATGGGTCGAAATGTGCTCTGGAGCTGGTGCTTGTGGTGGAGGTCCGCGGTTGTTGAAGCACAGCTTTTGTGACAGCTTTCGACGATAGACGACTGACTTGCCTCACTGGTACGTGAAGACTGCAAAGTGTGGGCAGCTTTTACCCTCTTACTCCCTCTCCCCCTTTGAGGGCGCTCTGCAACCTCCTCCTCCTCTTTTTCTTCCTCCTCTTCTTCCTGCCTACGATGATCTCCTTGTTTGCCCCATGTCCGATCAAGGACATCATCATCATCAGAAGAGACAGTTTCCCTGTATGTGTCAAAAGGAATGCAGCGTCCTTTTGGAGCCAGTTTGAATTACCTCGTCTGGCTCAGAATGTTGGAATAAAAAGAAAGTGGGGGGAAAGACTGAGAATTGACTCTCTTCGTCAGATGACTGAAACAACTGAGCATCTTCAAGGAATGCTTGTAGCTCCGCCTCTCCAATCCCTGGGTGGGACTCCTCTACATACTGCTGTACGCAAGACTTTCCAGCCGTGGATAAAGAAGTAGGAGGAACAGGTGTATCATGGACTGTGAGGCTTGTGTCTGGAACTGGGATGAAGAGGGGGTACAATAACTTGACCCAGGCTGGGTCATGTACTCTACTACCTCTTGCTCAAGGTGCGGTAATATTGGACGCCCACCACCAACAGCAGCGCTTCTTGTTCTCGGGTCTGCAGGTAAAAACAAACTCATACTGCTTTGCTTGCCACCCCTGCCAAAGCTGTCCCTTCCTCTTTGTCCAGACATAGTACAATATTTTGTGTGGCTTTACCCCCTGCAAAATACTTTGTAGCTAATATGCTTCAAAAAGTGTAAATTTTGTGTTGTATGCAGCACTTTCCTTCAGCGGTGACGCTTGTAATATGCAGCACAGTATACAAACTGTATACTGCAGTATACACTGCGTCTGTGTTACTGTCTCTCAGTACAAGTGTGATACTGTGCACGCAGTCAGGGAGGGTACCCTGGCTCTGGCTGTGTGTATGTAACACACTGACTGACTATCTATCTACCTATCTATCTAAAGGTGCGTACACACTTCCAATTTTTATCGTTCCAATCGAACGACGAACGATCGATTGGGCAAAAAATCATTCGTAAAAAAGTAACCAACGACGCCGACGAACGAGGAAAATTGTTGGAAACGAACGACCGGACCGGCGGATCGGATTGGGCGACGATCGTTGAACATCGTTCATGTGTACGGTCGTTCGTTGATCGTCCATGTTCAGAGCATGCTTAATGAACGAACGTCCGTTCACTTTCCTGTCGTGCACATAGTTCCTCTATCGCTTAAACGATCGTATCTATTGTGTGTACAATATCTACGAACGATCGTGTTGTTACCTCTATGTGCAGGATCGGTGCTATACGATCGTTCATATATATCGTGCAGGAACGTTCGTCGTTCGTTTTCCGACGATAATAATTGGAAGTGTGTACGTAGCTTAAGAGTGAAACACTCTACCTATCTGAGTACAATAGATTTTAGAACTGCACCAATACAGTACAATCCAACTATCTATCTGGCTAATAATGTGAGTGTGACACGGTCTAACTAAGTAAAGCACTTTTTTTACTTTGACAAAGCATGCCAAGCAGCACAGAAAGGTTGTGATTATAGCAAATCTCTGTCAGGAGTGGTAAATGCAGGCACACTCCGGCTTTATATAGGCTAATGGCTGCCTGTGTGGCATGCAGTGACAGACAGCCAATCGGCTGCCTGCCACAACAAACATGGAGGAGAGCATCCCTGCTGTTATTGGAGGGCCTTGGGCATTATGGGGGAGGTCCCTAGGCATTGTGGGAGGGCCGAATTTGGGGCTTCAAATCCAGCAAAATTCGGGTCGGGTCGACCTGAATTCGAACAGCCATATTTGGGTCGAACATTAGGACGACCCGAATTTGAACCACAACACTAATTTTTACCACCATACTCTCCATTTCCTAATCCTGTTGAGAACGTGTTCTCTAAATGGAAAAAAGTAGTAAGAAGAATTAGGCTAATTAATTTGGGTGCTTTATTAGAAAGCATCAATAGTGTATTTTTACCAATAAGCAAGCAGGATTGCTCAAGTTATTATACAAAAATGTTAAGCTTTTTGCCTAAATACCTAAGAGGAGAAAGAATTAATGAATAATAAATCATTTAAATTTTTTTTTTTATAATTTTATTTATTGTTTCTTGAGAAAAACTTTTATGGTAAAAATATTGTGTTTTTTTCAATTTTATGATAAATTTACTATAGATTTATGAATAATTAGGCGGTCTAAATTAGTTTGAGAAGTTTGGTTGCAAAAGTGTGAAGTTTGAATGCAAAAGTGTGAAGATAAAATTAGAAACCCTGTAATATGCTAATGTACTTTTTCTTTACAGAGTAATCTGCTTTTAAATACCGCCCGGGTCCCCACCACTTCGCTGCACGCATCTGTACTTAGATGCGATGCACCATGCAGGATTTCTGCATGGTGCATCACATCTAACTGCAGATGCGATCACCAATAGTAAATCCAGGGGGTGATGCCAGCGGGAAATCTCCGCTGGCAGCACCCCCTGAACCTACCCTGGCTGCTGTCCTGCTCGAATCTCCCGGAGGCTGATCTCCGGGTGATGCGAGCAGAAGAGTGAGCCGGGCGGGGACATCCCCACCGCATCACTCAGAGATCAGCCGGAGAGTGAGCAGGCGGGGACATCCCCACCGCATCACCAGGCAAGATGTGTGACATGTGTGATGGCGCGAAATTTAAAAGCAGATTACTATG
This sequence comes from Pyxicephalus adspersus, assembly GCF_032062135.1. Taxonomy (NCBI): domain Eukaryota; kingdom Metazoa; phylum Chordata; class Amphibia; order Anura; family Pyxicephalidae; genus Pyxicephalus; species Pyxicephalus adspersus. The sequence continues at coordinate 63,347,149 of NC_092860.1, forward strand.
TAATCTGCTTTAAATTTTTTTTTACAGTGAAATACACCACAAAACACACAATAAAAGTACAAATACACATTTTAGTGCACCAAGCATCGTTGTCCAGTGCCCTGATTTACATTTTGCCTACTATTATCCCTGACCTTGATCTGACCTTTTGATCACTTATAAATCACTTCCTGAATGTATCATTTCATCACTTTGTCTTTGACCTTGATTGTTCCTGACTGTTTGCTGGAGACTGCATGGCATCCAAACGACATCTCGCCGGCGCAAGCGCTGTTTTGGAGGAATTTGAAAGCAGCAATAGCGATTTGGAGTCCCTTGTGGAATCGAGCGATAGCGATTCACCAGGAAATTTCTCATCGGACAGCGAAAGTGAACTGAGCGACGATTCTGAACCTGTGCGCACATGGTGTCCTATTGACCTTGATGCGGACCAGGCAGCACCGCCAAGATTTCCATTTACCGGCGTACCTGGGGTGAAAATTGAGGCTGAATGCAAACGACCCCCTGGCATACCTGAAGTTGTTTTTGACCGATGAAGTTATCTAAAAAATTGTTGCGGAGACAAACAGGTAAGCCACTCTTGTGTTTGCTAACTTTTTGAAATTTTTTGCCAACATGTGTGCTGCTCTGTGTTAACTTTTTTAATTTTTTGCTAATTTTTTTTTGCCAACATGTGTGCTGCTCTGTGCTAACTTTTTGAAATTTTTTGCTAATTTTTTTTGCCAACATGCGTGCTGCTCTGTGCTAACTTATTGAAATTTTGTGCTAATTTTTTTTTGCCAACATGTGTGCTGCTCTGTGCTTTTTAAAATTTTTTGCTAGTTTTTTTTTTTTTTTTTATGCAAACATATATGCTGCTCTGTGTTTGCTAACATATTACTTGCCACCTTCACACTTTAAAAGAACATATCCTAAAATACTTTTTTTTAATTTGTTTTTTTCAGGTACGCTGGACAACAACAAGGTGCTCCACACCTGAGGTTTGCAAGAAGCAGAAAGTGGGAACCTGTGACCAAGGATGACATTTGGTTATTTTTGGCCTTGGTGATCCTGCAGGGAGTTGTGGGCAAACCCATGCAGAAGTGGTACTGGTCCAAGAACAAAATGATTGCCACTCCATTCTTTGGCACAGTCATGCCAGAATACCGCTTTTCCCTCATCATGAAGTACCTGCACTTTGCAAACAATGAAGAATTTGATGAGACTACCCATCCTGCACCAAGACTCAAGAAAATTTGGGAAGTGTCTCAGATGATTCTACAAAATTTCCAGCAAACCTATGTGCCAGAAAGAGATGTTAGCATTGACGAAAGCCTAATGGCTTACAAGGGGAGGCTCAGCTGGGTGCAGTACATTGTGTCAAAGAGGGCACGATTTGGCGTAAAAACCTACATGCTGTGTGAATCCTCATCTGGAATACGATACTGTACACTGGAAAAGGGACACAGTTCAACCCCAGATACAGCCATTTATGGATTGGCAACATCTTCAGTGCTATCCCTCATTGAGCCATTGCTAGGTCAGGGCTATTGTGTCATAACTGACAATTTCTACACATCTCTTGAGCTTTATGACTTTCTTCTACAACACAGAACAGATGCGTATGGAACCCTTAGGGCTAACCGGCGCAACCTGCCAGCACTGTTTGCAAAAGGGAAGCTGAAGACAGGAGAAATTGTTACCTGGCAGAAAGGAAAGATGATGGCCCTGAGATGGCGTGACAAGAAAGATGTGTGTCTGATGAGTACTGTCCATGATGACTCCACCATTCTGGTACACACAAAACGTGGGAAAGAAGTGATGAAGCCACAGGTGGTGATTGACTACAACAACACCATGGGAGGTGTAGACAGAGCTGACCAAGCCATGACATTCCACCCAGTGATGAGGAAACAGCAAAGGAAGTACTACAAGAAGATTTTCAGGCATCTTGTTGAGCAGTGCCTATGGAATGCCTACGTTCTGTACAAAAAAAAAAAAAATCAGAGACCTATGAATCATTCAGACTTCATTTTGCAAGTTTCTGAATCTATAGCCAAGAACCACCAAACACCATCAGTGGCTATGAATAGACCTGGACGTCGTGCTTCGACCTTTGTCAACCCAGTACGCCTTACCGGTCGTCACTTCGTTGAATACATCCCACCAACCCAGAAAAAGGCAGCACCTACAAGGATGTGCGTGGTTTGCTGTTCAAAGACCGATGACAGAGGAAGGAAGAAACGCAAAGAAACCAGGTTCTACTGTCCTGACTGTGATGTTGGGCTTTGTGCAGCACTCTGCTTTAAAATCCTCCACACCTGGGATGTCTGCTAAAAATGTAAATATTTTTTTTTTCTAAAATCTGCATTTATTTTATCCTAATATTTATCAATAATATTGCAACCTTGTTTGGAAAATTTCAGTTAGACATTTTTGATAAAAACATTTTTTTTTGATAAATTACACTGTTGTGGTCTATTATTTCATTATTTTTTAATAATGATTTAAAATTATGTATTATATTATAATTTATGAATATAATATAATAAATAAATATAATTAATATACCCAGGAGTTAATCCTAAGAATTACAGGCCTACAATATTAACAAAAATTTCTATGCAAAAAAAAATAGGATCACTTTTTGCATCAAAAAACTGACAGAATTAGAACGCTAGGGGGGTTAAACAAAATACAAAAATTTTTTTTTATTTATTTATTGTTTTTTAACAAGTGGCTATAAAGTAGTAGCATAGCATGCATAAAAATCAGGAACAGGAACTTTACCAGCTTCAAAATATGAACCACATTCTTTGGTAGTTTTAAAACAAAAACAAAGCTTAACTACATGAACAAAAACAAAAGCTGGAAAACCTAAAACAGTTTATATATTAAAATCCAATTACTTATTACAATTATATTATAATCGAAAACTAACTCAATGTAGTGTTGTTCTAAGAAACAGAATTGCTTCTGCCAGATCCTCTTTCATAGACGCTCTTAAATTTGACTTTTAAAGCTGAAAGTAGTCCTTCAACACTTGGGTGGGTGGCATTGCTGTTATGGTTCTAGCCACATAACTAATAATCTCGGGATCAACAAGGATGGCTTCTTCTACAGTCAGTTTCGATGAGCGATCACACTTTTCTACTTCTTTTAATTCTTTAAAAAACTCCTGCTGGAATCTCTTTATTTGGACGTTTTCTGGCCGTTTATCTTTCAAGCATATGCAACGTCGATTTACTGTTGAAAGTTCCATTTTGTCCAAGTAGGAATCAAAGTTCAATTCTTCATTTGAAGAGGATGATCCTGAGTCACCAGTGTTTATAGCTTCATCCAGTGGTGGTGTTCCAAGTAGTAATCGCTTCATGCGAACTGCTACATCATAGAGGGCCTTTTTTGCAGTATCAGTCTGGTCATTGCTCAACAAAATTTGGCTCATTGGATCAACAAAAATAGCAGCTAACAAGATTTGATTATCCAGTAAGAGATTCTCTCTTTTCTTCACTGAAGATACAATGCCATCAGCTATTAACCCTCCACTTTTGTTCAGGCACTATATCAAGCTCTTCCATTTACCAGGTGTTAAATCTTCAGATTGCAAACTCTTGGAACAGTAAAGGGGTTAGTAAGCAGATTGTCTAGTGCTTTTACTTGTGTTCACTGGCTTTTAGTTAATAAATCATATTTATTGTCCAGTTCTTCAAGAAAGTCTTTTAGTTCAAGCAAACGCTTTACCATCAAATAAGTGCTTCCCCAGCGTGTTGTTTGATCCAAAATGGCTCCTTTTCATGCACGTCTTTTCAAAATGGCATCTGTTTTAGGGGCCCTGGCTGTAACAGTTACTTGCCTCAATTTGCAAATTAGAGTAGCTGCATGACAACCTTTCAATCCATCTCTTATTGCAGGTTGCAGATTATGAACAGCACAACGCATATGTTGAATAGTAGTACGCTTAGATGCTTCTTCAACAATGTTATCCAAAATGTCACTATTCTCTTCCCTTTCACTTTCTCCAATTCTTGCAGAACTGTCTTCCTTTAATATCTGTCTGTCATTTTCTTCATCTACTTTATTCATTTTCTCAATTGTGCTCAACATATTAGAAGCATTATCTGTCACAATACATAGAATCTGTTACTTTTTCATTTCAAAATCTTCTAGAACATCCTCCACTAACTTCTGAAGATAGTCATTGGCGTGATGTGCCTGGGTGTCCTTTTCTCCCAAGGTTCACATTATTGTTTTAATGTTTTTATCAACAAATCTCACATTATTAGCAAAAAAATTGACTTGTGTGCACGCATTCATTTTTTATGAAGACAAAATGTCCCTTCAGACCTTTCCGTAGTTCTTTTTTACATTAAGCCTCTTCAATTTTAGGTTACCTTATACTTTCTCGTACTTTAAACGTTTTTTATCCCAGAAATAGATGGAATATTTTCTCATTCACAACTTCTAACACTTTAGAATGAAAACACTGCAAGTGTCTTTTCAAATTTGATGCTCTTGTAGGTGCATTTTTGTTAGACCCACTGAAACTGCTAATTTTTACATCACACTGTTTTTCACCATCATCTTCAAGAATACATTGGCACACATAAGGTTTCCCATCACTTGATAATGTAAAGTGCTCATAAACAGCAGACTTAATCATGTTTGTTGACAGATTTTTTGCATTGTGAATGGGGTGCAGCTTTTACTACAATATAAATATATTATACTAACTAGAATATTCTTTGATTTAAATACAAACATACACATTGTCCTTGTAAACATACATACAACATGGCAGTATACACACCAATAAGCTATAGCCCTGCACCAAACTTGGACATATTTTTGTCCTATACAGAAAAACATGCACAAACATATATGCTATACAAACAATGCAGACCCTAATTTTTACTCAGAAACATACACACAATATGCACTATACACAAACATTCATACATTCCTGCACCATACACACATACATACACATAGCCCAGCAGTTTTATCCAGAAACATGCACACAGCCTTCCATCATAGTACACACAAGCAGCCATCCAGTTTTAAAATAAACATGAACATTTACAGTTGAATCCAAAAAGCTGTTCTTCTAAGCTCTGTTAGCAGACAGAGGAAGTTGAGCAGACGCTGCTGCCTTAATCGTTGTTTGCTGATCTTCTGGTGAAGACAGGGCAGTGGGAGGTGCCAGGGGGGGCACCTAACTAACTTTCTAGTATTAGGTGGTGTGCAAAATGATGTTAAAGTTCAGCCCCGGATGGGAGCATATATGGAGAGTGCAGACAGGACACCTGAACACACATCAGGCCATAGCACTCACCTACAACTTATATCATTACACGTGTTTACACTCAAATGAACTTGTTAAACACATTATATGTGAAATAAAATTAAAACACTTTTTGTAATGTACATAATCCAGATTACAATAATGTGAATGTCAGGTTGTATAATAGCTCAGCTGAACTTCACACTAATAGAAATACAACAATGGACTGGCCTTTATTCTTACATCAGAGAAATCCTTAATTATGACTATTGTTTGTGAAATAGGACATTTGAACTTGCTGTTTTTTTCTTAATATAATTTAAATTTAACAGAAGTTGGAAAAAAAAAAACAAAATTGTCCCTAACTCCTCGACTCCGACTCCACAGCCCTGCTCACCAGGCACACATCAGAGGGCACTTTATTTCCCTAGCTACTAAACTCAATAAACAAATGTCCCACCTAATAGGCCAAAAACAACAGAAGCTGTTCCTGTTGCAGAAAAAGCAAAAGCAATGCCCACAGGAAGACTTAAGAGGACAAATAGAAGCACTCCGTACAGAACTAAATTTTTGTTTCATGACTAAAGTGGAGAACTCCCTGAGGTCGACGAGGCATAGGTTTTTTTTTTAATTGGGGGGATAAACCAGGACAATAATGTGCTCATTAGTGAAATTCCCAAACCTGGTAAGGACCATACTGAAGTTTCTAAATATAGACCCATTTCCTTGATCAACTGTGATTTAAAAGTTATGACCAAAATATTATCCTTGAGATTTACTTCTTGGACCAATACATACCCCCTGACCAGGTAGGATTCTTACATAATCGTCAAGCCCCTGATCAGACCAGTCGATAACAACAATTGGCTTAATCTCAGCCATCCTTGGAAATTGGGATGGAAGTACAAAAAGGGAAGCTATGCTGCTAAAATTGGACCTACACAAAGTCTTTGACAGTGTGTCCTGGGACTATTTGATGACCCTACTGAGAAAAATGGTATTTGGACTTGGCATTCCTAAGGATGCTAGCCTCTTTATATTCTACATGCACAGCAAGAACATTGATCAAGGGCTATCATTTGCCTCTGATATACAACATTTCAGGTTTGAAAATAAATAGATATGTTTATTTATACATAGCTCTCAATGTTTTGTTCCCCACACCTCTGGTAACCCAACTTCAAGAAAATTATGATTTTAAGTGAAACACAAAAGCTATAACCTACTTACAGGGAGTACAAATTACTCCCTCATTTTAAACACTTTACAAAACTAACTCATCGTTTTGCACAATAGCTAGGGATTTGTAGAGATGGCATGTTTCTCCACCATTTTGGTTAGGCAGAATAGCGACAATTAAAATGAATATCCTGATTACTATACTTATTTCAGACATTGCCCATAGCAATACCTAGGATGATACAAAATAAGTTACCTAGGTTTATATGTGGCAACAACCAACAACGAATTATTGCGACAACATTGTACACCCCCAAGAGGCTGGGAGGACTGGGAGTACCAAAATCACCTTATACCATAGGGCTGCTCAAATAGCAGTACTCTTGTCACACCCTAGACCACAATAGACTGATTTGGAGGCCATGTCATGTCCCTCAATATGAATAGAAGCCCTATGTGTGTACTGGCTAAGAAGATACCTGAAATCCTTTGCCACTCCCATCTGCAGGATAAATTTACTCCTCCGTCAACTGAATTGTTTTGATACTACCAAAATAGATCTTTCATAGAAACTAAACAGCCTTTGAAAAATCATGTTGCTTAATTACAGAAGCTAAAGGAAGAATATCTGCATTTTACAGCACACTCTTTCCCAAGCCAAAATGCTCTTTTACATGACACAATGGGAATCAGATCTAGAAGTAAAGTGGTGTGTTGAGGATTGGCAGTGTCACTCAACACTTCACTCATCAAAGCTAACTATAAAGTCTCACTACGGTGGTATATGGTGCCTGTCCAGATCCATTCAAATATTTCGCCAATATGTTAGAGGATGCAGAAAAATTGGCACCCTTTATCATGTCTGGTGGAGGTGTCCTAGATTACAGAGATTCTGGATCAGAATCTATAACTGTCACAGATCTCTGCAGGACCAGGGGACCTGTGCCCCCTTTAGTATCACCCACCTTGCATTCCCCTGCTGCCAGCTCCAGCTCTGCTCAGGAATTCCAGTCTTTGTTTACTTCCTGGTCCAGGTCATATGACTCCCTGTCAGCTGCCCCTTTGGCTCAGAGGACTTGAGGAGCAGCTCACAGTACAACATCTTCACCCTTAGAGGCTCTGGTGAAGATCGAGCTGTTGCTTAGACTCTGCGCGCCATGCACGTCTCCACCGACTGGGCTTGTGACACAGAGGGTCCACCCCTGTGTAGCCGTAACAAAAACCTCATCTATTAAATTACACAAGTTAATATACCGAAACACGCAGAGAGTGCTCTCTTTCTAATCTAGAAAATTCAGTACCTAGACAATTCATAGTTACATAGTAGGTAAGGTTAAAAAAAAAACATAAGTCCATCAAGTTCAACCACTGGGGAAGAAAACATATCCCAGATATAAAACCCTATAAGACATAGTGCAGAGGAAGGCAAAAAAAAAAAACACTGGTACAATTTGCTTCAACAGGGGAAAAAAATTCCTTCCTGATTCCATGAGGCAATCAGATGTATCCTGGATCAACAGTCACTGGTATTTTTACTTTAAAGCCTTAATATCCAGGTATATTCTGTGCTTCTAGAAAAAAATCCAGCTTTTTCTTAAAGCAATCTATAGTAGTTGCTGAAACTACTTCATGAGGGAATCAATTCCACATTTTCACCGAAAACCTTACAGTGAAGAATTCCTTCCTTATTTGGAGCTTAAACTTCTTTTCCTCCAGATGCAAAGAGTGCCCTCTTGTTCTTTGTACTGATCTCAAAGTGAATATTGGGGAAAAGAGTTTTCTATATGGACCATTTATATATTTATACAGGGTGATCATATCCCCCCTTTAAACCTCTCTCAAGAGAGAATATGTTCAGTCCAGCTAATCTCTCCTCATAGCTGAGCTCCATCCTTTTTATTATTAGTTTAGTTGCCCTTCTCTGAACTCTCTCCAATTTCACAATGTCCTTTTTGTGAACTGGTGCCCATAACTGGACTGCATATTGCAGATGTAGTGTGACCAATGCTTTGTACAGGGGCAGGATTATGTCTCGATCTCTGCAGTCTATTCCTCTTTTATTACAAGAAAGTACTTTGCTAGCTTTAGATATTGCAGCTTGGCATTGCATGCTGTTAATAAATCTATGATCTATCAGATTTAATGCTAGAAAAGTTCACTAGACTAGATAAATGCATCTCATATCACAATTGCCTGCTATTGGAAAGCCTCTGCTATCCCACTTGACTCCATAAAACACAAACTCAATTGGAAAATGACCAATGACAAACTGACCTGCACCCATCAGCGGAAGTATATGAAAAAAATTTGCAAAACCTCGGACCTCTGGATTGAGTTTAGTAATTAGTACTAATCTCATGAGTGGAACCTTCTTTATTTACTCCCTTCCCCCTTAGCCCACACTTTACTTTTGCCCCCAATGTGGTACCCCTTAATGTTTCCAGACTTGATGATGGTTGTAAGTGAAACCTATAGCATTATATGATTTTTGATTTAATTGTGGCACACAGCTAACCTGAATGTGAAACACTTTTATGACTTTGCATTTTGTATGATTGTGTCGCTATTGTTATGGGAGACTGCTTTTCATGTACTGTTCTGTTAAATTACATAGCTTAACAAAAAAAATGTTTTCACTTGACAAAGTTTTTTTCAATATGTTTAGTGTATTCTGCTGAATCCAGAAATGACATCAGTTTTATTGAATTGGCTCTAGTTCCTGAGATACAGGAATCAAAATAGACGATTTTACCAACAACAAATGTTAACACAGCATATTAATATCAATCTTTATTTACACGGATGTTTTGCATTTTATATATTCAATGGAGCATTATTTTCATGAAACTTTCATTGCTTTTTATTCATACATTTTCTTTTTTTTTTTTACACAAATGTGAGTTGTATAAATGACCCTAATGTATTTTGCTAGATTTGTGGTGAATATTCCCAGCAAAAACAGAGAATAAACATTATAGAATTTGTAAAACAAGCATACCTTGCATATTTTGGTATGAAACTAGGGTACCAAGATAAGTATTGGGCTCCCCATATAGTATGCAAAACTTATGTAGAGTGTCTACGTCAGTGGAAAATGGAAAACTGAAATGTTTGAAATTTGGTGTACCTATGGTATGGCGAGAGCCCAAAAATCATCACAATGATTGTTATTTTTGTGTTGTGAATGTTAAAGGTTTAAATTGTTACAAGAAAAACAAGTGGGAGTACCCTGATTTGGAATCAGCAAGACGACATGTGCTGCATGGTGCTGATGTTCCCACGCCAGTGTTCAGTATTCTCCCTGATATTTCTGTATCTGACATGGAGGATATATGGGGTTTGGAGTCTAATCCAGGAGTTAGCAGTGGAAGTGAATATGAAGGAAGTGTTTCATCAAACCAGCAGTTCTCCCAAGAAGGGCTCAATTATTTAATATGTGACCTAAATCTGTCAAAACAAGCATCTGAACTGTTAGCATCCAGGCTAAAAGAAAAGAACTGTCTGGGACTGGAAGTAAAAATAACGGTTTATAGTACATAAGAGGTGACAATCCTACCATATTTCAGTGAAGATGGAGACTTTTTGTACTGTTGTAACATCCCTGGACTACTAGCCAATAAAGGAGTACCAGAATACCGAGCAGAAGACTGGCGGCTTTTGATAGACAGTTCCACTCAAAGTTTGAATTCTGTTTTACTGCATAATGGCAACTGCTATGCATCAATTCCAATTGGTCACTCAACAAAACTTAAAGAAGGATATGAAAATATCAAAAAGGTCTTACAAAAGCTTTGCTATCATAAACATTAATGGTCCATATGTGTTGATTTACAAATGGTGACTTTCCTACCTGGACAGCACAGTGGATACACAAAGTACCCACGTTTCATATGCTTGTGGGATAGTAGAGCAAAGTAGGATCACTGAAAAAAAGTGACATGGCCTCAAAAAGAAAACATGAAAAAAGGTGCAGGGAACATCATTAACTAGCCAGTGGTTGACAAAGAAAATATCATTCTCCCTCCACTACACATAAAGTTGGGATTAATGAAGCAATTTGTTAGAGTTCTGAACAAGGACGGTAATTGCTTCAAATACATTTGTACATTCTTCCCTGGATTGAGTACTGAAAAATTAAAAGCAGGAATCTTTGATGGACCCCAGATTTGGAAACTGATAAATGATTCAAATTTCACAAGTTACATGACTGATACTGAAGCTTCTGTCTGGCACAGTTATGTCATGGTTGTCAAGAACTTCTTGGGTAACCATAAAGCACAAAATTATGAAGAACTGGTACAAAACTTTCTCTTCAATTTTAAAAATGTGGTGGCTAATATGAGCATAAAGGTACACTATCTCCATAGCCATTTGCAAAAATTTCCTGATAACTTTGGCAATCTCAGTGAGGAACAAGGGGAGAGGTTCCATCAAGATATAAAGTTGATGGTAGAAAGGTATCAGGGCAGTTAGATAGACACATGATGGCAGACTACTGCTGGAGCCTTCAACGTGATTGTCCTGATCATCAGCATTAAGGGAAATCATTCAAAGTTTTTCAATTACTTCCTTGTGATTAGTTCTGTAAATATACTGAATATAGAATATATTGACATAAGTATTTCAAAAATTTAATTTTGTATACATAGGATATCTAGTTTAGTTTCGCAAAATTTTCATGTTTCATTCGTTAATTATTGAGGTCATTATTTCAAAAACTAGAGCCAATCTAGCAAAACCAATACCCTATTTGGAATCTGTGCATCAAACATACCCTAAAAATTGCTTTAATCTGTTTGGCAAGAAAATGTTTGTTGACCAGTGTTATTATTGTAATACCTTTTTTGAAAAAATCTCAAATCTTTGAAATAAAAATTGTGGGTTAGCATTAAGAAGATCCATTATCTGTTATCCCAATGGAGACAGTTGTGTGGGCCCCAACAAATGCCACATCCCCACTCTTCAAACATCCCTTTATAGGAAACTTTTTAACAGTGTTCTCCAAATACTTTCAATCTCAATTCTTTTCTCTGTATCCTTCTCTCTTATCCCCAATGACAATTGTGTCATCTTCTCCTCCCCTCTGAAATCCCTGAATTTGCATCTATTGCATTTATCCTAGCTCCTTATAAGGTACACCGTCTTACATCTATAAAATTATTTCATCTGGACAGTCTCTCAATGTGCCTCAATTTGTTTATAAATGGGAATGTGATCTCAATATTCACAGTCCCAGCAAGAGCTTGCTCTTTATTTCAGTCATAAAGCCTCCTTCTGCAACACGTATCAAGAACCTAACTATAAACGACTAACACATTGGTATAGAATGTCTATTAATCTGTAAAGGATAACATATATATATATATATATATATATATATATATATATATATATTCAATCCAACTTTATGGAGATGCAACCCTGGGTACCCTACGTTGCATTTTCGGGAGCGGTTTATCTTCGGAAGTGGTATAGTGGACCTAATTTTCAGACTGACTGAGACCGTCATTTGTGAGAGACCTGAGCTGATCCTTTAACACATCCTTACATGTCTTTAAAGAACAAAAATTTCTGCTACGTCATTTGTTAAATGCAGTAAAAGCATGTATCCCAGCTTGTTGAAAATGGACTAATTAAAAATGGTTGTACCATGTATCTGACATTTATTTTATGCAAGAATTGATGGTGTCTGGGGGTATGAGCACAAAGAGATTTATGCAGATCTGGTTCTATTGGAATCATTTCTGCACTACCCCGAATTATAGCTTGATACTTCCTCAATTTCACTATCGCCTTTTACAGCCCACTTCAGACATTGAGGCGACTTCTCCCAAATTTCAAATATTTGATCTCTTAGATAATTTTTTATCCCCCCTCCCCAGTTGGGCTCAGCAGATGTAATAAATAATCTGAATATTCCATTGAAGAATGCAAATGCAACAATATCTGATAAGCATGCAAGAAGTGGATGTGGTTTGTTGCTGTGGGAGGCAACAATGCAGCTAAAAGTGTAACAAATTACTAAAAATTAAGACTGTATCACCCCTTTATAAATTACATTACAAAATGTTATTTTTACATTTATTTCAGGTCATTATACGTACCTTGTCCAGTAGTTTTTGATATCACAACCTGTGAGGAGGTTGAGTTTGATTTCTTAATTGCACTAAAATCTGGGACGTCTTTATATGCTTGTTTTTCTCTAGAAAAAAAATAATTTGGTGGTTAGGAGATATATTTAATACTGTAAAACATGTATTAATTAGTAGTTGAACTAATCTATATATCTAATGACTCACTTATGCCAAGCCTATGATTAGCTAAACTAGTAGGTTGAATGGCTATCAAACAGCATTTCACATGTAAATACAATACACTTTTGTTGATAAAAAGTTCTTGTCACAATACCAGTCGGTTCCCACTGCGCACCCTGCTAGACCGTCCTACTGCATCCCGCACCTGTCTTCCCTGTCAAGCTGCCAAATGCAGCACAGAGCATGAAGCACTCTCTTGTCTCACATGTCTGTGGGGACTCTTGCTCACACCGACACAGCCCAGGAAAGAGGAGCTCCTTAAATGAGAATAGGCTATTTTAGCCCCAGCAGTAATGGTTGCTATAACTTTGCACCACCTACCTTGACACCCTGCATTGTTTTTTTGCAATTACTGACCTGACCTGTGCCTGGACTCTGACCACCTCTGCCTGCCCTGACCTGTGCCTGGATTCTGACAACATCTGCCTGCCGCCTGCCCTGACCTATGTTCCGAATTTGACCATGTCTGCACTGTCGCCTACCCTGACCTGTGCCTGAATCCCGACTACATATGTCTGCTGCTTGCACTAACCCTTACTTGGCCCGGGCCACATTCTTGTGCCACCTGTCTCCACACCAAGGCCGCTCCAGCCCCCCTGCTCAGGTAGGGTAACCTGGTGGTATTCAGCAGCAAAGAGCCTGGTGGCCTCTAGGCTATCGTCCCCTCACCCCTTGCAGGGTGCCCTGGTGAAGACTTGGTGTTGGTTTGCACTCCACACCTCGGGCCATTCAGCACTGTATGCCTTTAGAGATCCTGACAAAATCACAGCCATCATGTCGGCTTTTGGAGACAGATTGCCTCTTGAGGAACTGTACCGATGATCTAGATTTTAATAAAGAATCCAAAACCCTCAGGGAAAGACTACTCCTGAGAGGTTATAGTAAAAAAATAACCTAAAAGAGCATACCATAAGGCAAAAACATTGAAACGCCATGATCTGATTTTCCTGAACATCCACATTGTAAGGGTGATTACCACAACAACCACAACATCCTATCGAACATGCTTTCCAAGTATTGGCATTCTACTAGGTGATCCAAACACGGCAAAATTTCTACCACAAAAACATAGTATTACGTTCTGAAAGACTCTTACTAAAAGATACTCTGGTGTCTAGTCATTACTGTGAACCTTTACCCACAGACACACAAAAGACACCACCGGGTAGGGGCATGGCCGGAAGCCGACCAAGATGGATGTCTTCTGTTAGGGCTGCTGAGCAGGCACATCCACCGGGTAGGAAACCAATCCTCACAAACTGGCATTTTTTTTCTTCCTTTGACTTCCCATATTTCAGAGCAGAGATGGGTAAACGGAAAGGCTCTGGTGCTCCGAGGAAACTAACAGATTTTTTTAACAATGCGGAGTCCCAGCACAGCCAAGATGGCGTCCAGTGCCTCACCACTCTCTGCCACGCGGCATCCTTGGGCAATCTATCAGAACTCACCCGTGATTCACAATCTCCTAGGACAGAAAGGAGGTGTAACAGGACATCACAATCCTCCTCATCAGGTAACAGCCTAGCAAAAGCGAAATTGAAATTATCTAACATAGACGACATACAAAGTAGGCACAGCTTAGATAATGATATAATAAAGGCAATGATATAACAAATGTGTTGACACCGGATCCAATTGATACATACCCTACTTCGGATCAGCCTGTATCTGAAACAAAACTTAAAGATATTCTTGTCTCTCTAAGAAGCTCACTGCACAATCACTTTTTAAGTCTTTCAACAGCTCAAGGGTGATCTACAAGAAGTAGGGGACAGAGTCAGCCATATTAAAAATAAAATGGGAGAGTATGTCTCAGCCCACAATGAGCTAGTGGATTCTCATAAAGAGGTTCATGAAAATCTTCAACAAGTCCAACTGAAACTTGCAGACCTAGAAAATAGGTCTTGCAGGAATAATACCAAATTTAGGGGCATTGCTGAAAATATCCCTGCAACAGAATTGACTGCCTATGTAAAACAGTTGATTTCTATAGTGATTCCAAACACAGCAATATACAAGCTTATCATTGATAGAGCTCACAGACTACCTAAACCAGCACACCTACTTGAAAAGGTACCCAGCAATGTCAGTGCTAAGGAAGAAATAGAAAGTAAACTACTATCACAGATAGAAAAAGCAGCAACAAGTGGAAGTGTTTTAATCATGGGAGACTTCAACTACCCTGACATTGACTGGAGTAATGGCACTACAGGAACAGCAAAAGGAAGGAAGTTTGTGAATTTAAGACAAAATAATTTTATGGTACAGTTTATAGAAGCCCCAACTAGAAATTATACTCTGCTGGTCCTATTTCTTTCTAACAATGCAGAGCTTATAACAAATGTGCAAATAAAAGAGAATCTGGGTAGCAGTGATCATACTATGATTTCATTTAATGTAATCTGTAAACAGGAAGCAAAACAGGAAAGAAAAACATTTAATTTTAGGAGAGCAAATTTTCCAATATTAAGGGCGGCTCTCTGTGACTTGGACTGGGAGACAATATTGTCCTCAAACAACACAGAACAGAAATGGGAATGTTTCAAGTCTGTTCTACAAAGGAAAACTGAAAAATATATTTCAATGGGTAATACATTTAGGAGGCTAAAATTAAAACCTATGTGGCTCATAGCTGATGTTAAAAAAGCCAGAAGGAACAAGAAAGGGCATTCCAAAAATATAAAAATGAAGGATCACCTTCATCATTTGAAACCTTTAAAGAATATAACAAAAGATGTAAAAGGGGGATAAAAAGTGCAAAATCTCAAAACGAAAGACAGATTGCAAAGGAAAGTAAGGCAAACCCCTAAACGTTGTTCAAATATATTAATAGCAAAAAGATCAGATCTGAGCATGTAGGCCCCTAAAGGATGTCGCTGGGTTGATAACTGGGGCTAAAGACAAGGCAGATTTACTAAACACTTTTTTTAGCTCTCTGTACACGAAGGAAAATGGCAGAGCTCAAGTCCAAATTTATAATAGCAATGCCACTGCCTAAAAACAGCTGGGGAAAATTAAGGTTGACAAAGCACCAGGACCTAATGGATTACATTCATGTGTCCTCAAAGAGCTTAGCTCTGGTTTTTCAAAGCCATTATTTCTAATTTTTAGAGACTCTTTAGTCATTGGCAAGGTACAGATGGATTGGCATAAGGCCAATGTGGTTCCTATCTTCAAAAAGGGAGCAAAGTCATTACCAGATAACTACAGACCCGTTAGTTTAACGCCCATGGTTGGAAAGGTCTTAGAGAGTTTGATAAAGAACCACATAAAGGAGTTTGTGCTAGAAATTAATATTATAAGTGATAGTCAGCATGGCTTCACGAAAGACAGAAGTTGTCAAACAAATTTACTCTCTTTTTATGAGGGAGTAAGTAAACAGGTAGACAGTGGAATAGCAGTTGATAAAGTGTATTTGGACATTGCTAAAGCATTTGACACTGTACCCCACAGACGGTTAATATGCAAGTTACGGTCGATAGGTTTAGAAAAGTCAATCTGTAAATGGATAGAGAACTGGCCTAAAGATCGCATCCAGAGAGTTGTAATAATGATTCATACTCTGAATGGTCTAAGGTTTTTAGTTATGTACCCCAGGGTTCAGTGTTGGGACCTTCACTGTTTAACATCTTTATAAATGATATAGAGTTTGGGATTAAAAGTACCATTTCTGTGTTTGCAGATGACACCAAACTATGTAATGGAATTAAGTCCATACAGGATGTCTATAATCTACAAGCAGACCTGGATGTACTGTTTGATTGGGCAGCCAAGTGGCAAATGATATTTAATATAGATAAATGTAAAAGTATGCACTTGGGAACTAACAACATGCATGCCTCATACTGTCTAGGGGAAATACATTTGGGGGAGTCAGAAATTGAAAAGGATCTGGGGTTCTAGTAGATCATAGACTTAATAACAGCATGCAATGCCAAGCTGCAATATCTAAAGCTAGTAAAGTAATGGTAATGGAAAAAAAGGTGTTTCAATAGCTGTTAGTTCCGATGTGGCTTTCTCTCCTATTCATGTTGAACTGGATCAGCAAGGAAGAGATATTGTTCTGGTGGCTTCAATAAATAATAGTATTCGAACCATATTCAATATATATATACCTAATGATCACCCTATTGCCTTTGTAAAGAAAGTTCTCAAAAAGGCGCGGAATGTTCAACCAGGTTTACTACTTATTCCTGGGGACTTCAATTGTATCCCATGTTCTGCTCTAGAAACCTCTAACAAAATAGTTAGTCAGATCTACCCTTTCTTAATTATTACATCAGGAAGATTTGTTCAATGTATGGAGATGTTTACATTCAGAAGAACAAAACTTTACTTTTTTTTAACACCACACCAATCTTACTCTAGGATTGACTTGTTCCTTGTGGATAAATCGACCCTTCAGTCGGTTACATCAGCAGAGATATACAATATTACTTGGTCTGACCATGTACCTGTTGAGATCTCTATACAAGAGGATATTAATATCACCCCTGTAAAGCTCTGGAGAAATAATTCTTTGTTGTTCACTCCGACAATCAACAACCAGATTTTATCTCATCTCAAAGAATTTTTCAAATTTAAGGACACTAAAGCAAATGACCCTATGGTTTTTCCCATGAAGCGTATATGAGGGATATTTTGATATACCTTGCCTCTAGAGAGAAAAAAGGAGATCCAAACAAATGTATTTGTTACTAGATAGAATTAAACAGTTGGAATCTATTCATACATCCAATCTTACTGTCTCTCTCTGAGGAACTTTTCAAATGTAGGTCTGATTTAGGACTACTTCTGATTGCCAATCAAGAAATATTGTACAAGCATTTAAAATTTAAGTACTATAGCCAGGCAAATAAAGCTGGAAAACTATTAGCTAACCAGCTGAAAACTAAACTAAGAATAGATTGGCTTACCTGCATCACCCCAGTACCTAAACTAAAATACCTAACCCACAAGGTATATCAAACACGTTTAAATATCATTACCATTCTTTGTTCAATGTAAAAGATGAAGTCAATACTATACAGCCCACTCAAGCTACTGAAGAAACCTTTTTAAATTCTGTTAACCTACCTAAATTATCACCTGACTAATTAAACAAACTCAAAATTTTTTTATTTAAATCTCTCTCACTGAACAAATTTCCTGGTATGGATGGTTTTTCACCTGAATATTACAAATCTTACAATCAGATTTTTAGTCCTTACCTAGCCAGAATATGTGGTAACGCCATGTTTTTGGGAACCTTTCCAAGTGAGATGTTGAAGGCAGTTATAGTCACACTACCTAAACCGGGCAAAGATATATCCCATGTACAAAATTTTAAGCATATATCTTTATTAAACACTGATATAAAAATCTATGCTAAGATCATTGCTTTAAGACTACCTTTACTTATTAACCTCCTGGGCGGTTAATTTCTGTCTGGATTTATGTATGTATGTATGTAAATGTATTTTACATTGTAGACCTGTAATTCTTAAGCATAACTCACCTAAATATGTCCAATATTTAATTCATATAATAATAAACTTTAAATAAAAAACACAAAAATATGTTAAAACAAGGGTGCATAAAGAATTCAAAAATACTAAAACCTTTAATATAACTGTACAGTAGCATATATATATATATATATATATATATATATATATATATATATATAAAAATGATTACTTTGTATTGGATTGGATTTGTATTGGATTAAATACAAAATAATTTGAAAATCCCGCCACGCTCCCTCGCACACCAACGCTCCCTCGTGCACCAACGTCACCGTGAACTGCCAGGGAATGCCAGCGCAATCACCAGGGGACGGATAGAAGAAGGAGGACGCCGCCAGAGGGTGAGATCAGACAGGCAGGACACTGGAGGACGCCGATGGGACCAGGTAAGTCTTTATTTTTTATTTTTTTAGCTATACCGAGTGTGGCTCGGGGTTGTATGCTTAACTTACTTCAATACTCTGAAATTCATAAGCTCCAATCAGCATTTCTCACTTTAGATGCCAAAAAAGCGTTTGATCGCCTACCCTGGGGATATCTTAGAGAAAAGCCAATCCTTTGGATTTAAAGACCTAAATGTATCAGCCATTATGGTTTTGTACACTCCACCTACAACATTTACTCCTAATATGCTTTCTCCAATGTTTTCCATATCCAATGGAACCAGGCAGGGTTGCCCATTGTCCCCTGTCTTGTTCTAATTGGCTATGGAACCTCTGGCTCAAAAAATTAGATCTAATGAGTGTATCAAAGGAATTTAACATTTTGATACTAGTATTTCATCTGTATTACAAGGTAATTTACCAAAAAGTTTCCTTTTATCTGGGTTCCAAATGCTATCCCATATTTTCAGTTTTATTTTATCCTAGCACACATCTAGATAATGTTTTACCTCTTCTTAACCCCCCCTAGCGGTAATCCTGAGTGTGACTCGGGGTGGATTTACCATGCAAAAAGCAGTAATCCCAAGTCACCTTGGGGATCACATAAAAAAAAAACACTTACCTTGTTCTGTTATCGCCCCCCGACATCCTGCTGGTCCCTGCAGTTCTTTCGGACACATCTTCTTTCTTCCATCTTCTCCCGGCATGTGCAGAGACAATCTCCAGGGTTTTCCGGTGACATTGGTGCACGCGTCCGTGCAGACGGGAGGAGCAGCAGGAAATTCAAATAATTTTGTATTAGATTCAATACAAAATAGTTGAATTAAGCAAAATAAAGGAAGAGGAGGAGGGAGAGAAGGGGGAGGGGAACGGCATTGCAGGCCAGATTGAATAAAGGCCAGACTTAACACAGTAGGGAACACAGAGCAATAATTCAATGATATCCTCTGCATTCAAAACAGATCGTCGGCATTATCAGCCGCACTGTATACTGAAAGGTACGCTTGAGTAGTGGTATACTGTATCCAATAGAACCAAGTATTTCGGAATTTATCTGTTCTACCGTCCCGGCTGTTAATAAGGTCTTCCATTGCCATAATGTCATTTACTCTTCTAAACCATTGTAACAAGGTGGGAGGAGAGGATTGTTTCCACAGGACTGGAATACAGGCCTTAGCAGCATTTAAAACATGTTTGAGTGAAGAAGCATGGTATTTCTTTTTAGACCAATCATTCAAATGTAAAAGG
>NC_092860.1:63368052-63403350 GCF_032062135.1 Pyxicephalus adspersus
GGATATAAACCGGGAGGGTTTGAAGCAAATATAGCAATCTCGGCATAATATTCATTTTCAGAATGTTGCATCTACCGAACCAGGAGAATGCATGTTGCTTCCACCTCTGCAGGTCCTGTCTCACCCTGTTCAGTAGAGGCAGAAAATTCAGGTTAATCACCGAGGACAAATCCCTAGGGATCCTGGTGCCCAAATACAAGATATCTGATTTTGCCCACTTAAAAGGAAAGCACGGTGTCAGGGAGTCCACTAACCAAGCAGGTAATGTAATGGATAATGCCTCTGACTTCTGCAAATTGATTTTATATTTAGATAACACTGAATATCTATGGACCTCATGTAATAAATTAGGCAAGGAGACCATAGGAGAGGAAACAAAAAAAAGGAGATCATCGGCATAGGCCGCCACTTTATGCACCTGATCTTGTACTGCAATCCCATGAATACTTGGGTTTGCTCTAACTTGCTTCAGAAAAGGTTCCAGGACCAGTATAAACAAGACCAGTATAAACAAGGGGGGCACCCCTGTCGCGTGCCATTGGTAATAGAGAAAGGTCTGGACAGTAAACCATTCACTTTAACCTGTGCCGTAGGGGTAGAATATAGAGATCCAATCCAGGTGACCAAGGCAGAGGGTAGGCCAATATGGGCCAGGGTACATTTCAAAAATTCCCAGTCAACACGGTCAAAGGCTTTTTCAGCATCCGCTGCTAGTAGTAGTGCCTGAAGTTTACGAGAATAAATATAAATAATTAAATTCAGCGTTCTAACCATATTGTCTCTAGCCTCACGGCCTGGTAGGAAACCTCTCTGATCTGAGTGTACAATAGATTGTATCAGGGGCGTCAGGCGTTTTGCCAGAATGCTGCTAAATAGCTTAATGTCACAGTTCAATAGTGAGATTGGCCTATAACTAGCACATGAGTTAGGGTCCTTATCAGGTTTCAGAATTAAAGAAATGTGTGCTGCCAATGTGTCCCTGGGTAGAATCAAACCCTCCATCAAGGCATTAAATGCCGATAGTATGGGGAAAGTATCGAGAGGAATTTTTTTATAATATGGCAGGGTTAGGCCATCCGGGCCCGGTGCCTTCCCAGTGGTTAACAAAAATTTAGTCTTGTAACGCAGAATTTCTCTAATACGCTCTCTAACTCCCACAATCTGTTGTTCAACTTCTACCGTGTGCTGCCGTTTATGAGTGGTCTCTAAATCATGTAATTCTGTCAGAAGCCGATTCAGATTCGCTTTCCTTTCCTTTTTGCACCTATGACCCACCTGAATAAGCAAGCCTCGTATGTAACATTTGTGCGCTTCCCACAGAGAAAGTGGATTATCCACAGAGGTAGCATTAATTAAGAAATAGGACCTGAGCTCAGTCTCCATTTTATCACGTATCTCCGGTGCGTCCAACAAGGAGTCATTTAGTCTCCAGGAGAAAGATTTTGGCTCAGTAGGCGAAGCCCGCACAATCAAGGCAATCGGGGCATGATCCGAAATAGAAATCACACCCACATCTGCAGATATCACTGTCGCTATTGAGGAGTGTTTGATGAGAAAGAGGTCAATTCTGGAATAAGTTTTGTGCATATGAGAATAGAAGGTGAAGTCTTTCTCAGTGGGGTGTAGAATACGCCATATATCTACTAGTTGATGCATGTGTAGGAGGCGTTTGATCTTCCTTAGGGCTGCTTCAGACATACCCGAAGCACCCCTGGTTACATCCACCAAAGGATTGGGGGCAAAATAAAGTCACCACCCACAATCAGTGTGCCTTCACTAAAATCTTCAATAACTTTCAGTAGAGACTCCAAAAATAATACCTGTCCATTGTTGGGAAAGTAAACATTAACAAAGGTATAAATATGTGAATCAATTGACCCCTTAATCATAACATACCTGCCCTCAGGATCAGTGTAACAGGCTAGGAGCGACCAACGAACCGATTTATGTAACAGGATACATACTCCCTTGGTTTTGGACTCAGCGGAGGTACTATGATATGACTTATCAAAGTAGCGATCATTCATTTTCTGTTCATGCCCCTATTTAAAGTGGGTTTCTTGTAAGAACGCCACTTGACACTTACAGCTGTACAGTTCCCGGAGAACTATGGAACGTTTAAGTGGGGAATTCAGCCCTTTTACATTGAGTGAGGTAATTTGCAATGTCATGGATGGGAGGAGAGGAGGGGATTGGGTTAGAAACAAAAATAAAAAAAGGAAAAGAAAAGCCAAGACAAAAAATAAAACCAAAAAAAAAATAAGTATTAAATCTTATTGGCTCCAAAATTATAAAAGTTCCCCTTCCAAGAAGGAGGAGCCGACCTAAGTGGGGAGGAGGTACACGAGCACGTGCTCGCCAGCGGCTATAACAACCACTGAGCACCAAAAACCCGCCAATACACAAACCATATAAACATTAATCAACTCTATACCCTCATAGTAACAATATTAGCCAGTAGGCACACTCAAGTACAGTTGCAGCGGCATATTTTCTAAACGGTGAGTGCATATAATGGCTCATTTCCAGGCTACCACTAAGACATGGATCCGGATCTCCTGGGAGCCCCCTCCTGTACACATGGAATGGCCCCGAAAATACCCGTCCCCACCAAAGTACCTGAGCTGGTAATAACCGCATACACGTGTATGTACAGCTAGCAGTAAAACTCAATAGTATCAAATAGTATACAGCAGCAAGAATATACCCTCCAGTGCAATATTAGCATTCAGAACAATGGCGACCTAAATAAGGCTCGCCATAATAATTATATCGCCCATCACCAGCAGAACAATAAGCTCACATATATTGTCCCAATACTTAAGGTTCGTTAGAGCCAACTTGTGGGCGGAACAGCGGGCCCGTACGGCCGGTCTGCCGCCTGCCCGGGGTGTTCCGCGGTCTCGTGATCCTTGAGGAGGTAGAAAGGACCTCAACAGGCATGGCCAGCCAGTTCGGGAGATCAATCGGTGGCAGCTGCAGAAATTCAAACAGAGCTGGTAGATGAGAGTGTCTATGCAATGCAAAGACAGAGTCACCTTTAGTGATCACCAAGTGAAATGGATAGCCCCATCTGTAGGAAGCGCGTGCAGTACGGATAACATTGAGTAGGGGTCGCAGGACCGGACGCATTCTCAACGTGCTGCTGGAGAGATCTGGTAACAATTGTATGGGTGCCCCATCAAAGTCCATTGGACAATTCCGCCACGCTTGGCGCATTATTTCTTCTTTAATATTATAAAAGTGTACACGGCATAATACATCTCTAGGCAGGGGTCTACCAACATCCCGCGGCCCATTCACCCGATGTACTCTATCCAATTCAAGGGCAGCAGTTGGCGGACGATTTAAGAAGCTGTTAAGAATAGCAGTAACAGTAGACCTCAGATCTGTGTTGGCAGTAGCTTCAGGAATGCCCCTATGTTGTTTCTGCGATTTCTATTCTAATTATCTTCAGTGCGCAAATATAAAGAAGTAAGATGAGACTTTATAGTGGCCGTGGAAGATTCTAACGCCAAAAGACGGGTCTCCACACTGGAGGACGTAGATTCAAGCACAGCAACTCTGGTGGTAACAGTTGTAATCTGCTGTCTGAGCCCCTCTATTTCCCTCTTAAGTGAATTCTCAATGCGAGCAGCCAACTCATTCACCATCTCTGCCAAGTCATCTTTAGAAGGAAGTTGATTCAATCTAGATTCCAAGTGCCCAGTAAAAAAGACACTTATTTGAGAATCCAAAGGAGCAGCTGTAGATGTAGAGAGTAGCACAGGAGAGAGGGGACACGGATCAGCTGTGCTGGGAGGCCCAGGGGAAGCATCAGGTGCATCTTCATCTGAGTCAGCGTTTCTGTGTGCTGAGTCATGCTGCGGAGCCATCTTGGATTCCCCTGCAGCAGCAGAAGGGACAGCTGCCGGAGGAAAAAACTGCTTGAGGCCACGGTGCTTCTGAGCTCTGGAAGCACCTGGCGTCTTCTGCTTATGAGGCATGTGCAGGGGGGGGTCTGAAAAACACAGAGCAGGGAGACGAGACTGGAGAAAAGCCGCAGGCTGCACGGAGCTCTCAGCAAGCACGTCCTCAAGCCACCATAGCGTGACCACGCCCCCAAACAATAGAATATGTTAATGGGAAGTCAATCTGCCTTTCTTGTTCCTCTACCATCTATGGGTAATTTATTATTTAAAGTTTATTATTAAATGTATTAAATATTAGACATATTTATGCCTGAGAATTATAGGCCTACAATGTGAAATGAATTTCCAAAAAAAAGGAACGCTTTTTGCATGGAACTACGGACAGAATTAGAATGCTAGGGGGGTTAAGATAATACAGAAAGATCTTAACAGAATAAGTAAAATAGAACTATCCTGGATGGGCAGAATTGCTGCTTTCAATATGTGCTTTCAAAATGACCAAAAATGTTATGTTTTATGAACATTACCAATGATACTCCCAAATTAATTTTTGAAATCCACACAACATATATTGAGCTCCTTCATCTGGAATAATAGAAAAAAACAGGATCGCCAGTCGTTTTCTAATAAGACAGTAATAGTAAAAGTGGGAAAATAGGAGGGGTGGGTTTACTGTATATTCAAGATTACTACTTTGCATCATTAACTGATCAATGGAGAAATGTTTCCATCCTAATGTAAATCAATAATAAAAGGAGGTGATTACTTTGTCTTTTTAGTAGCATCCTTTATATCATCCACAAATAAGTTTCCTAATTTTATACTCCTAAAGCTATAGTATTAGCATGGGAAAATTTAACTAAAACATCCCGCTATACCAGGGGTCAGCAACCTTTTGAGTCGAAAGAGCCAAAAATTACAATTTACAAAATTTCAAAGTTTTTAAAGAGCCGCAAAATTTTTTCTTGCCAACAATAAATAGTACTCGCATAAATAAAGTTTTTTGATAAAAATAACTAATCTATTTATTCATAAGAAAAAATATCTATTTATTCATATATAAGTAGTGTTTTTCACAACAAATTAGATAATATATATATATATGGCATTATTAGATAATTACCTATTATTTAAGTAAAAAATTAAAACAAGTAAGCATTTACTTCCAACACTAACTTGTACTTCAATAACAAACAATTGAGCAAACAAATTCAATGGGAGCTTTGCATGGTTTTAGAAAGTTTGGATAACATTAGATGACATTTCATTTTCCTCAGAATTTTGTAATGGTGAAACAGGTACAAACATTTTGATTTTCCATGTATTGTTGCTAAACTGCCCACTTTTGTATTTTATTGTAGAAATATAGATACCTTTAGGCACCGATTCTCTCAGTCTGGCTTTTTGTGAAGCTGCGGCTCTTTAATTCAGTCTGTCGGAAGCTATTCTATCCCTCAGCCTGGCTTTCCACCACACCCCTCCCCGTGACACGGGTCCTCACTGTCTTCAGTTCGTCCGCAGCTCTCGAGTGTCGCGGGGGAGGGGTGTGGTGAAAAGCCAGGCTGAGAGATAGAATAGCTTCCGACAGACTGAATTAAAGAGCCGCAGCTTCACATCTAAAGAGCCGCATGTGGCTCGCGAGCCACAGGTTGCCGACCCCTGCGCTATACGGATATATTTGAATTTATCTACATGGCTCAAGAGTGTAAGATATATTTATATATCTGATCTCCCTAATATGGCTTTTCTGATAGATAAATACAAACTATGGCAAATTCAACACCTGATGAAATCTTTAAATATTGAGGTTATAAAAATACCTTTAAAATTTTGGCAGCGTAAAAAAAGTACAATTATCCGCAAAGGCAGCATTTCTGTATACTTTAACCTATATCAATCTAAAAAGAGATGGCAAAGACTCCCTATCTTTAACTATCTGGGAAAAAAATTTCATTCCACATTTACATGTTTTTATTTTAACTAATTTTTTTATTTTTTACAGGTTATCTGACAATGACATTATGAATCATCAAATTAGAGACACGTGCCTCCAATTAGCTGTAAACTCAGGGGATACCAGGGCAATAGAGGTTCAATGGGGATACGTACCCCCATTCATCACCTCTAGTGCTCTGTGATTGGCTGGAGAGAGAAAAAAAAATTATATATATATATATATATATATATATATATATACACATACACACATACATACTAACAAAGAGGACCTGTCACATGAATATTAAAGAGCACCTGTCTCATCAATAATATAGAGCACCTGTCACATCAGTATTAAAGAGGACCTGTCACATCAATATTACAGATGACCTGTCACATCAATATTAAAGTGCACCTGTCTCATCAATATTAAAGAGGATCTGTCACATGAATATTAAAGGACATTAAAGAGCAACCTGCTTCTTGAGTCAGGAGTTCCCCTGTATCAGGCGAAAGTGTCCTGGAAGTTTCAGTAATTGTTCAGTAATTGGTTCAGTAATTGTGTCTCTAACAGGAGAAAATGGCTATCTGGAAGGACTGGTTTTCCACATTCAGGGGACTCAGCCCTGGAATGAATCCGAGACAAGGCGTCTGGTTTCCCATTCTTTGAGCCTGGTCGCTATGATATGTGAAAATTGAACCGTGAGAAGAAGAGGGAAAACAGCCTGACGAGGCCGAAGACGCTTGGCAGCCCATAAGTACTCAATATTTTTATGATCAGTCCATATCACAATTGGGTGAAGAGCCCCCTTTAGGTGATATCCCACTCCTTCAGGGCTAACTTAATTGCAAGTAGCTCTCTGTTCCCCACATCGTAATTGCACTCGGAAGACAATAATTTCTTGGAGAAAAAGTCTAGAGGACGCAGTATTTGCTTCTCACCTTGTCTCCGAGACAAAACGGCACCAACAGCTTGCTCTGAAGCATCCACCTCCAACACGTAAGGCAAGTTAAGGTCTGATAGTGCCAATACAGGAGCGGTGGTAAATTGTGTCTTCAGATGCTGGAATGCATGCTGGGCTTTATCGTTCAATTGGAAAATCTTCTGTTTCCAAGTTAAATCGGTCAAAAGTCGGACGATGCAAGAAAAATCTCAAAATAATTTCCGATACAAACTTGAGAAGCCTAGGAATCCCTGGACCTCCTTGCGAGATGTTGGGATGGGCCAATCGAGGACAGCCACAACCTTACTTTAGTCCATGGCGATGCCTTGACCCGATATATTCAAGCCTAGGAAGTGTACTCAATCCTTCTCAAACTCAAATTTTTTAATCTTTGCGAAAAAATGATTCTGCCAGAGTCGAGTAAGGACCTCTTTTACTTGTTCACGATGCTCCTCAAGAAAATCTGAAAAGATCAGAATATTGTCCAGATAGACCACGACATATACAACCAGTATGTTTTTGAAAATGTCATTAACAAAACTTTGAAAGGTTGCTGGGGCATTACACAGTCCGAAGGGCATTACTAGATACTCGGAATGCCCGTACCGAGAGTGGAAGGCAGTTTTCCATTCATCCCCCTGTCTGATGCGGATTAAATTGTATGCCCCACGGAGATCCAACTTGGTAAAAATTTTTGTTGTACGGAGCCTTTGGAATAGTTCAGATATCTGGGGAAGTGGGTATTGGTTCTTGATGGTTATCTGGTTCAGAGCACGATAATCGACACATGGTCGCAGGGAACCATCCACCAAGGTACCCGCTCCGGCTGGTGAGCGTGAAGGTTGGATGAATCCCTTGGCGAGGTTTTCTTCAATGTAGGTTCTCAGTGCAAGGAGTTCTGGATCAGAGAGTAGGAAAATATGGCCATAGGGTATAGTAGACCCTGACAATAGATCGATAGGGCAGTCATATGGCCTATGAGGGGGCAAGGTATCAGCCCCTTTTGTATGAAAGACATCCAGGAATTCTCTGTACATCCCTGGGAATAATGCTTCCTGTTCCAAAGACAAGGTGGTCAAAACTCAGGGTTCTTTGGTCCCCTGGAAACAGTTCTGCTGGCAAAACGTAGAAAAAAAAGAAATGGTACCCTTAGACCAGTGGATATCGGGATCATGGATCTGTAGCCAAGATAGTCCCAAAATAGCTGGAAAAATCGGTGAAGGTAGCAAGTCAAAGGATAAGTGCTCATGATGCCTCAAAGGGGTATGTACCTCTATTGGAGTGGTACAAGTGGTAATTGGCCAGGTACAGGGAGTGGAACCATCGGCCAAGGAAATAACGATAGGAAGGCTTTTCTTTTGAACTGGGATTCTATGAACGTGGGCAAATTGTATGTCCATGAAACAATGAGGATAAGAGAGATGGATATAAACCTTCCCACAGTCAATAAAGGGTTGCAAATAGGAGTCTGTAAGTGGGACATACCCACTGGGCGACGTGGGCAGTTCAGGCGAAAGTGTCCTGCAGCGCCGCTGGTAGCCGTACTTAACTAAGGTTTTGACAACGTCCCTTTTCTCACAATCTCTCTGTCTCAGACAATGATCGATCTGGGTCACCAACATGACAAAGGTCATTTAAAGACTCAGGGATAGAGACATGGGCTAGATCATCCTTGATCCATTCAGAAAGACCTTGGGAAAATTGGAAGTGGAGTGCTGCTTCATTTCAAGATGTGTCTACAGAGGCCACCCTAAACTCTGCAATGTGGTCTTCAACAGGATGGGAGCCTTGGCGTAATCTGCACAGGGTTAGTTCTGCTGAGACTGCATGACTAGGGTCATCATACACGGCCCCCACAGCAATGAGAAAACCATGCAAGGAGTGGAGAAGGGAGTCACCTTTCTTCATCAGATCAGGCGGAAAGCCCATGCCTGCGGCTCCCCCCGCAGTAGTGAGATCACCACTTTGACCGTATAACATCCGTAGGGTTTGTTCGTGGCTGTAAGTCAAAAAGCAACAGGCAACAATTCTTGAAAGATCAGAAGTTCTTTCGTTCTTCATTAAAGGGACCTTGGGTTCGGAGTCTGGGGGTGCAGGGGCCATAAACCCTGGGGAAGCAGTTTGCAGCGGAGGCAACTTCAGAGATTTGGCTGGCTGTCAGATAATTCTGGAGGGTATCCAGGCGGTTCTCGAGTTGCCCCCCCCATGCAGATTCTGTACTGCTTGAGCAAGGCTGGAAAGTTGCTGGGCCATTTCATCAAGGGGTGAGGGTTTCCCTCCTGAGCTCATAGTGGGCGGATTGATACTGTCAGCCTTCAGAAAGGAGAGCTCGGTTTGAGGGAATCTTAATGGCGGTTAACCGGGAGATCACACACACATGTATTAGTTAACAGGGGTAAATGTCCCTTTAGTTTATTTGCAGAAAAGACAGTGATAAATGTCCAATGACCTTGCAGATCAACAGAAGTGGTAAATGTCCATTGACTTTGCAGACAAACAGAAATTATAAATGTCCAATGACTTGCAGATAAACCGAGGTGGTAAGTGTCCAATGACTGGGCAGATAACTATGCTGGTAAAAGTCCAATCACTTTGCAGACAAACAGAAGTGATAGATGTCCAATAGCTAGAGTAGCGAGGAGCAGGAACCAGGAACAGGAAGTTGTCACGATCAATCCACACTGGAAGGAAATCATGAAGCCTTCATATAGTGCCGTCCTAGTCTCTGATTGGAGCTCGTTGGAGCATGTGCAGAGTAAGGATACGCACTGAGCATGTGTGAAGTGCGGTGCAAACTGAGCATGTGCAATAAGGTTCATTTAGATATAGGTTTGTGACACTACCATCCAACATGGTCTGAATGATGTATTGTCCTTTAAATTGTGTCTGTAACATACACCACATACAATGTATCATTACCGTAGCAATATGAGTAACTAATATAACTATATGAAACTTCTTATCCCTCACACCCATTAGCAGTCCTCCAAATTTCTTCTTTGTATGAATGCCTTGTTAAGGATACCTTATTGTTATGTTTTTATATTATTTTGTTGTATTCATAGAGTTTTGATTGTACTGGATACGCTTAATGTAATAAAAAAAATTAGGATAATTGTCCATGATTCACTTTTACTAGTATTATGTGATCACATAAAGGATAAGGAGAGATTACTAACACTATCACTATTTAAATGTCTCTGTATTTCTGTTAATGATATTTGTATTATCAACACAATTACAAAGCATATACTATGGTTATTACTGAGACCATTGAGTACGTTCTGTGACCTTTATATTCTTTTCTTACCTATATAGGTACCTCTTTTTCCATCTCACTACCTATTAATGACTATTTTGACACTTCCGTCTTTGGGGAATAAACCAGCTAATATACCAGCCCTATAATTTAATTACATCCCCATTTAAACACCCTCTCCCTATCTCCCCGCCTTACGGGGGATGGGAGCGCCCATAATAATAATATGGGCGCAATGGTAAAGGCATGCCGGGTAATATCTGACATATTCACTTACCCCCACCCCCGTTTGGACATTGGCTTAGTCCTATGCCCAGGACCTGCAAGATCGGAACATATCCTAGTTCCGATATCAAGCAAGTGAAGGCGGTACTAGGGAGCCTGTAATCCAACATCCTCATCCCCAATAGGAGGAGCTTACCTCCTTTTAGGCGAACACAGAAGTGCCATTGTAGACGCCATTCATGAAAACTAAAAAAAAGTAAGGGTGGAAGTTCCCACTCACTTGCCCTTATTGGACATTTATGCGCATGTATGATATCTTCCAAACGCACACAATTCATTTTATCGACGTCATTAGAGTGAGGCCGGATGTCCCCACTCTCTTTAAGCAAATACCGTTACTAGAGTGTGAGCAGAAGTTCCCACCTAAAAATACAATTTTAAATGGACGGCGCTTGCGCAGTAGCTCCCTAAATTCTTGTGGCTTAACCCATATAAGAACAGACAATTGGCACCATTAGTCCCCTTTTTTGTGGCTGGCTATCGACGGTTCATCCACTCCCCCTTACACCAATGAATGCAAGTAATTGTTAGGAGGCACTCTTTGGGCCTACAATCCTCCACAGCAGGAGGGTGCGCGCAGCCCATTCCCTCCGGCGGCTGCGCTCGCAGTAGCACAGGGGTTTTAGGATCAGTGCTCTAAGGGTTGCAGCATCCCTGTTTCCCTGTGGGTGGGTTTTTCCTCTCGGCATCCTCTGCACTGAGGCTGGACAGCTGAGTGGAATTGGAGCTGTGTGCAACTGATTAGCAGAGTGGTTCCTGTGTAATCCCATGCTGGTATTGGCTGCTAGGGCTTTATAGCCTCTCTGTCTCCAGTCTTCTGTGCCTGTTATAGTGTTAGCTGTGCTTATCTGTGCTGGAGAGATTCTTGAGTGTTTTTCTGTTGCTGACTTTTGCCTGTTCCTGACATTATGCTTTAACTCAGCCTGGACAGACCTTTGCCTGTGCCTGTGTACCTGACTCTGCTTATGCCCGTTCCTTTGTACCCCGCTTGGTGGACTGATTTCCTGTGTTTGACTTTGGCTTGTTTCTGGATTCCCTGGTAATCTCTGTACTGTGCATCTGTTGGCTTCTTGTCAGCTGCCGGCCTATCCCATCCCTTGCGCCCCAAGTCCTGGGAGGTGCAACCACTCTCCCGAGGTTAAGCGGGGGCTGCTATAGGTGAAGACTGAAGCATTAGATTGGGGGACAGGTGTCTGGAGAAAACTGGTACTGACCAGGGCCCTACATTATAACAGGCCCCAAAACACAAAAAATATATATATATTTTCCACAATCATGGAGGATTTACAGGAGCCAGTCAGGCTCCTGTCGGGTGCCGTGAACCAACTGGCACAGCGAATAACCATGCAGGGACTTCAGAGACAAATCTTTGCTCCTGCTGTGGCAGCTGCCACCCCTGTTCAACCCAAAGTTCCTTTACCAGAGAAATTTTCTGGTGAGCAGCAAAAGTTTGAGAATTTCATGCAGTCCTCTAAATTGTATTTCTCATCAGGCACGAAGAATTAGAGAGTTGGCCTGGTCATATACCTTCTCCAGGGGGATTCCCAGACATGGGCTTTGAACCTGCCACAAGGGGACCCAGCCCCCTCCTCTGTGGATAACTTTTTTTAAAGCCATGGGAATCCTGCATTCGGACCCAGACCTAACTTCGCAGTTTTGCTTCAGCAGTAGAAGTCTCCAACAAGGTCACAGATGAGCAGAAGAGTATGCTGCGCAGTTCCGCTACTAGGCTGTCAGTTCCCAATAAAATCAAGAGAAAATTCTGTTGGGGGCTATCTGATGCTATCAAGGATGTTCTGGGTAATTATCTAATGCCTGAAACTCTGGATGAAATGATTTTTTTAGCTATTAGGATTGATCCCAGATTTCGCGAGCGCAGTTTGGATAAACTGTCTGCCCCAACTGCTTTCTCAAGGGGCCTGGCTGTCTCTGCACCTAGTCCACCTCCCTTCTCTGGCTAAGGAGCCTATGCAATTGGGCTCTTCAAGGCTGTCAGCCACAGAGAGGTAGAGGAGGGAAACTAAATAACTCTGTCTGTACTGTGGGGAACCTGGCCATTTTGTGTGATCCTGGCTATGACAGAAGTCGGGACTTCAGCATCTAGGGGGGCATGCAACCCCCCCCCCCCCAGGCGAGCGAGTATGCCCTCTAAAGTCTGATCACATTTTATTACCTGTTGAGATTTCCTGGGGTCCCTCTGTAAAGCATTGTCAGGCCTTTCTGGATAGAAGTGCTGCTGCCAATTTTATGGATAAGGCTCTGGCAAGTTCTCTGGGGATTCCTATTATGAAGCCTCCTGAATCTTTATGTGTGCTAGCAATAGATGATTCTCTTCTGCAGCAGGGTAAACCTATAACAGTTAGCCCTGAGATTTTGGTGAAGGTGGGTGCAGCCCATTCTGAAATGGTAATGGTTGATGACCTGTTTGGCCAGGTTGTAAATGCCCACATTTTTACCAAACTTGACCTGAGGGGAGCTTTTAACCTCATCAGAATAAGGCAGGGGGATGGGTGGAAGATTGCATTCACAATACAAGAGATGGGCATTATGAGTACCTGGTTATGCCATTTGGTTTATGCAATGCCCCAGCAGTATTCCAGGACTTCATTATCAACATTTTCCGTGATTTTCTTGGAAAATTTGTGGTGGTTTATTTGGATGATAATCTGGTCTTTTTGTCTTCTTTGGCTCAATATCATGCTTATGTTAAAATGGTCCTTCAGAATCTTAGGGAGAGCCATTTGTATACCAAACTAGAGAACTGCGTTTTTGAAGTTCAACAAGTCCCTTTTCTAGGTTACATTGTTTCTGATCAGGCCTGACGATGGACGCAGCCAAAGTTGCTGGTGTCCTTGATTGGCCTCAGACTACCAATTTGAAAGCCCTACGGAGGTTCCTAGGCTTTGCCAATTTTTACAGGAGATTTATTAAAAATGACTTGGTCTTGGTCACTCCCCTTACCGACCTTGTCCTTCTCCTCTGGTTTTTCCATTCTGAAACTAACGGCCAGACTGAGAGGACTAATTAATTTTTAGAGCAGTACCTCCACTGCTTTGTTTCAGGTTGTCAGGAGGAATGGGCGAATTATCTTCCATTTGTGGAGTTCGCTCTTACCAACCCTGTTGAATGTGGGGTTGAAAAACACACAATTATTCATTAGAGTCTGCTTAAGTCCCCCCAGTGATAAGGAACAAATAGAGAATCAACTACTAGCACAGATAGAAAAAGCAGCAAAAACTGGGAAGGTTTTAATCATGGGAGATTTCAACTACCCGGACATTGACTGGAGTAATGGCACTACAGGAACAGCAACAGGGAGGAAATGAATTTAATCCATTGTAATTTTATAGTACGGTTTATAGAAGCCCTATGTAAGGCCCTAGTCTGTACCAGTATTCTCCAAACACCAGTCCCCCAATCTAACATCGCAGTCTTCACCAATAGCAGCCGCCACTCAGCCTGGAGAGACTGGTTGCGTCTCCCAGCACTCGGTTGACCCCAACACTTGTGCGCAAGGGATGGAGTCTGGGGATAGGCCGGCAGCTGACCAGGAGCCCACAGATACACAGTACAGAAATTACCAGGGTATCCAGAAAACAAGCCAAGGCCATACACAGGAGATCAGTCCACCAAGGGAGGTACAAAGGAAAAGGCACAAGCAGAGTCAGGGTCACAGGCAAAGGTCTGTCCATGCTGAGTTCAAGAAGATTGTCAGGAACAGGCAAAGGTCAGTAACAGAAAAACACTCAAAAATCTCTCCAGCACAGATAAGCCCAGCTAACGCTATACCAGGCACAGATGACTTGAACCAGAGAGGCTCTAAAGCCCCAGCAGCCAATGACAGCATGGGATTACACAGGAACCACTCTGCTAATCAGCTGCCCACAGCTACACCCTCCACCCGTGGTTTTTCCGAACCCAGCTCCTTTCCTCTGGACTGTAAACCATTCGGTTGAAGGGATCAGGCCATCATACTATTCTATCAGTCCTCCTGATCATAGAATCCCCTGTGACAACCAACTGTCTATGCCTTCCTGCATTGCCTTCCCCACCCCTACAAGATGGGCGGCTCTCCCGGCTGTTAAGGGTAGCAGTAACATCTAGAGTTGCCACCACTGGGTCTGCCACCTGCACATCTTCACAAACCTTGGCAAATTTGTTAGGGTGCTCAAACACAAGGCTGGCCTTCCTTTTCTGGGTGCCCCTTCCACTCCTAACTACAGTAACCCAGCTCCCTACATGTTCATCCTGATTAACCTCCCCACCCTCCACATCTAAGCCATTAACTACATGCTCAGTTAGCAGGGGACCCTTCTCAAAGTGATCCAGTGATTTCAGCGTTGTAATGTGCTTCTCCAGCTTTCCAATGTGAGATACCAGGGCAACTTGCTCACATCTGTTACAGCGGTATTCACCTAGGAGCTGTTGCTCCATTTGTGCATATATATGGCAGACTGTGCACTGAACAAAACCTTTCACCTTGCTGCCACTCATTTTCCTAATTACAATGTTTGTTTTCAATGAGTTATAAAAGTTTACTTACAATTTATATTTACTGTAAGGATTCAACTCCTTTTGTTTTCAAACTTTACTTGAATCCAAGCCACTTGTTTCATCAGCCAAGAATGAGCAAGCTCAAGGTGAGTCTGCCCAGAACCTACTGACACTATACTAATGTACCAGATACTAATGTACTAGACAAATGCTCCTTAATATACTAGATGAATGTTTTCTAATAACTACCTTGTGTTATTCAAATGTTTAGAGACCGGAACAAGTTGTATTTTGTGAAAAATGTAATATTGAAATTGAGGGCAGGAATACAATCAATAGGTATTATTTAATTATATCTAGAAACTATTTCTCTTGTCATTGATGTACCCAAATGTTTTATAACAATAATGAAAAAAACTTATTTGATATATACTTACCTAGTAACAACAATATAACAATCTCCTAGGGTCTTGACTAACCCCTTGAGGAAGCCCGTAAGGGCGAAACGCGTTGGGAGAGACCATAAGTATATACATTTGAAACAGACCCATCATATTGCACTGTGAAACTATGTGTTGAAACCAGTATGGTTGAAACCAGTATGGTTTAACTTTGTATCTTACATCTTGTTTGAAATACGCTGATTTTAAATAAATGATTTTACATTATATCAAATCTACGTGCCGTGAAGAGCCGCTATCCCCTCCACTCCCCCTCCTCCACTTTCAATTTATACATATTTCAGGGCCCAGCTACCATTAAGTAGAAAACTTTAACTTAGGGATCAGATTTCTTTCTCTTTCTTTTAATTCCACGTGATTCCAAGCTACTTGTTTCACCAGCCAAGAGTGAGCAAACAGTATGATCCAGCAAACCCAGAATGGATTTCTTCTTATGTTGTTTGCTATTTGCTATTTGCTTTGAGTACTGGACCAGATCCATGTTTTTTGGATCACCCAGCTTTTTCTGATGAAAGTGTATCCTCTCCAGCCTTGGAGAGCTTTAATAAATTAGGCCCAATGGGCAATTACAAATTGTGATTGAGTGTGAGAATGTTATCACCTCAATGACTATATCATGGTGCCTAAGACGGGCATACCTCAGTCTACCTCATGTATTCTAACTTTGTATTGCCTAAGAAATTGTATACGTAAGGAGGAACTATACTCAAAAACTAGTCTTTCGATTAAAAATCTATTCTTACCTACTTGCACTAAAATGTCAGTTTTCCCCTGGGGGCACTGGCTGGGTCAGCTTGTATTCATGCAATATGTAATGATTTCTGAAGTGTTTAGAAGTGACAAGCTTGTGACTGGCAAGCTTATGTTTTCCTCCTCTTCTGACCTTCTCCTCCACCCACTCCCCCTCCCTCCCCCTCCTTCACTGCAGGCAGGGCTCACAAGTTCATAGCTGCAGACAGAGCAGTTGCACAGTGACAAAAAAAATCTGCATAATTAGGGCAGTGGGCGTGGATTAGAAACATTGCCACCAAGGATGGCATTTCCAGAATGCACCTCACCGCCTAGGCAATGGAGAGACCAGGGGGCGTGGCCTGAACTAGTTTTTTATGTTTTAAGGTATCAGCAAGCTGAAAAAAAAAAAAGTATTCAGATGATTATAACTTCAGTTTATGTTATCCAAAAGCCAAAGTTGATTTTGTGAGTATGGGTACGCTTTAAGGATAACAGTGAACTAATAAATGTATTTTTATTATCAAATGTCTAGAACATCATAGTGTTGCTTCTCAGTTAAACAGAGCAATTTAATAAAGGTTTTATTAATGAGCTGTTGTATTACTATGCAGTAATAACAGTTCACATAAAACGTATTATTTAACAAAGATGGTTGGCAAGTAAGTACTAGCTAGCTAAATGGTATTGTACAAGCAAACACAATAGAATTTCCTTCAGTTATTGTAGGGCTAAGGTCAGGAATGTCTTGTGCAGGAATAAAACCACCTGTTATGTTTTAAAATCATAAGCTGACTGTAAAACTACTAAAGATGAAGAAAAAGTGAACAGTACTTGTATTATGGGGTGTACATAAACATGCTTCGGACATGGCAAATATAAGTAAATAATTCTGACTGCTTTATGGGAATGTTTATTTGTATTATGGATACCCACACCTATAATGCCATTTTGTACCAATAGCACAACTTATGTTTTTTTTGGAGGTGATCCACTGTATGGCACATACTTTATTACATTACTGACTACTACAAACTACAAAGTGAGTGTGCAAGATATACACTAAACAAGAGTTTGTGATTACAGTGATACTATTGTGAATTTGTATCATTCTTGGATATACTGTCTTAATATATTATCTTCTGCAGCTGTCACACAGTATGTTGCATCATTTACAAGATTTATTTTCTCTAGACTTTTTTGCAGAGTTTGATGGAAAGATCTGCCTTTGGCTATTCTGACCACTGTTGGCTATTATAGGAGCTAAGGTTGCAGCTTATCAGGGACACATGCTTGTTGAAGCCTACAGAAGAGGCAACAAAATTTGTCAAATTAGAAAAACATGGTATCAATGATGTCATCTCACCTATTTTTATTTTAGAAGCCATATTGAGGTGTGGGACTTTTATGGGTAGCATCCACACAGCGTAGGGAAGAAGGAGGTTGGCTACATCAAGAATTTGAGGAGAAGGAGGAGAAGAAAGGTGTACTGGAGAAGAATTGTCTTGTATGATGCTGGGAAATTACACAGGTCTTCAGTCTAGTAGTTATCTACGAGGTCTTGGTAAGGTTAAAGAAGGAGAATTAAGGTGCATGGTTGGTGCCACAGGGAACAGATTCAGTGTCCACCTTAGGAAACATTGCAAGTTGTAAACTTGTTTATTTTTGCATGGACTAGCTTATTGGTAATATCAAACAGAGATATGACTTTTATAGAGCCATTTTCCCAGCAAATGTAAGGACTTTTCAACATTTTAAAAGGCATTTTTCGATAATAATCCATTAGTCCTTAGCCCTCGTAATCAGGACAATTAGGGCTGACAATAGCCTCTTGGAAATATTGGCCAGCTTTTAACACTCACAGTAGCAGCATAAGGGTGAGCTGATAAGGGAGGGCAGGGCAAGGTTACCATCTTATCTGGAATGCGCTAAGAAAATAGATTATATTTTCTTGACACCATGGATTTTACTTGGCCAAGAAACTTAGTTTTGCCAGAATTATCCAAGTATGCCACCCAGGTGCAGTCTTGTCCACCCTTGAAAGTTAGAGAGAGTTTTCAGCGCAGCCGACTACCGATCTTCAGTCATGAAATAACCAGTGTTCAATAAAATAATTAATCCTGGATTGGTGTGCTGTTTCAACCACCTGCTTCTGATGCCAAGGAAAAATTGTATCACCGACAATAACCACCCAAGGCCACCACCATAAATTTTTCCATTCCATAAAAATTTGCAGAACAATTAGAGAAGCAACATTGGATTAAGGCTGTCCACATTATGTCAACATTTTCTAAAAGTGAAGTCCTAGTGATTTTTTTTACCAAACATGATCATTTAAATTCTAAAAAGAAACTCTAAATCCAAACTTAGATTCCCAACTCAGTCACAGAATGCTCAGCTCAGACTTATTTGTCTTAATATTTTTTTTTTGTTTGCTTTGCTTTCTATTTCTTAGTTTATGGTATGTTTCTCCTATTATAACCAGTTTCCTATTTTCTGCTTTGTGTTTCTCAAATTGTAATTTTATTGTTGCCCATTTTGGGATCCATGGCCATTTTTTACCCCGCTTCTTGCCTGTATCCTCCAAGAGATATGGATATGTTGATAGCATTTATTCAGGAACTCAGAACCCTAAAATCATTGTCATATTCAAAACAGGGATCTGACCCACATGGCTACTTCAATTAGCAAACATAGCTAAAGGTCTGTGCTCTGAGATACATATGTATTCCAGATCCCCAAAAAGATAGGGTCTGTTTAGCCTTCCTCTATCATACTTCAAAGCTTTGGCTCATATATTATTTATTAGGCAAGACTTGCATAACATACCAGATAAAAAGACAAAAGGGAAAATCTGAAAATGTACACGGTTATGATTGAACCTAATGGACTTTTGTCTATTTTTCCACCAGACTAATTATGTAATATTAGACAATTTGTTGATGATTGTGAAAAATAGTAAGTTTCTGAACTCTGTGAAAGAAAAAAAAAATTAATTGAAAGAATTAAAAGCACAATTTACAGAAAGAGGAACAACAACAAGAATTACAGCATTTCGAGTAAAATGATTTCAAACCTATGAAATTGCATGATTTCCTAAATATTTTCTACATCCGCTGTGGCAACTAGTATTGTAAGTCAACAAAAGAGAATACATTTACAGAGCAAAAGCTAAACTGTGATCACTGTTATTGTTAAAATAGT
The DNA here is from genome assembly GCF_032062135.1 of Pyxicephalus adspersus. Lineage (NCBI taxonomy): Eukaryota > Metazoa > Chordata > Amphibia > Anura > Pyxicephalidae > Pyxicephalus > Pyxicephalus adspersus. Next base: position 63,387,278 of record NC_092860.1, read on the forward strand.
CCTTTAGTTGTAAACTTTAGAACACAAAAGAATTATTTCAAGGCAATTGTTTAAATTGTGCAGAAAAAGGAAACTAATACACGTAGGGTAAAGAACTTCAAAAATGATATCATATTTTCAAACAAAACCAGCAAAAGCATAATTGTTTGTTGAATGGCAAAAAAGCATAAAGTCCTGAAAAATGACCTACCAATATAAACGTAGAATATAATATACAAGGTTTAGCATTCCGGGAAATGTAATGTAGAGAACTGCTGTCACATGTGTGAACATTAGCAGGACAGTTTGCAGTGACATCACCAGTGGTCAGTGAAGTGTGCTAGTACAATGGAAGTCAGTGGAGCTGTGTGCTGATTCACTGGGGAACAGTGGCAACACAGTGTTTTTCAGCATTACTATAGTAGAGAATTGCATTGTTTTATTAGCAGTCAAAAGGAAGAGTTTTTAAGACTATCTGTTGCTTCTATCCTGAATTCACTTAGAATAGACTGAAAGGGAAAGTATCTATCTTTAGGGAAGATAGGCTTTAAACTGTGGACTTGTTTGAGAAGTCCCCAGAACTAAATAGACTACTGGCCAAGTCTATTGAGGAATTCTTTACGGAAGAATTTAAAAAAAGGAATTCTTTAGGGAAGAATAACTATTGTCTGCACCCTGGTTTTTATTGTCAGCCAATTTCTACCACTTCTTATTTGTCGCTTTCTTATGCTCTCTTTTATGTTGTGATGTTATGAAGTATTAAGTAATTTCATTTTATGCTGAAGGTAAGCAGCAAATGATACTGTGAAAACTGTACTAACTTTATTGTGTATGTCCTGGAGAACCGTAAGACGCCCCACCACTCTGGCGAGGGGAAACCCGCTGACCCAGAAACTGGTGAACGCAAGTGACAGTTTTAGGCGATAATACTAACAGGTAGTTGAGAAGGAAGTTGAGCATAGACATAAGTCCTCTGTACCCAGTTGACAGGAATTATCGGAGCCTTTACGGTTCAGTACAGCCAGTCCTGGCAAGAGTTCAGCTCTGCTTCCGTCTCAATTAAGTTACAAGAAATCTCTCCACCCCCTCCGTATGTAGGAGAAACATGTAAGGATTATGTAGCTCGGATCGGTGGGACTGATTACTATTTAGTTACTACCTGGGTGGATAATATGACAGAATGGATAAAGGGGCTAATGACACCTTCCATATGGACATGGTTAAGGGGTTATGTTTAGGAGACACCTTGTTAAAGAAACCTGTTGAAATAGATGATATTAATAAGATTGTTAAGCACTGCCCTAAACATTCTTCATCTTCATCTGGGACATTCCATTATTTAAAGAGAGCCTGTAAAGGAAGGTGTCTGACACAGGAGGACATGCGTCTCATAATAGATGGGATAGTGGGACAAAATTCCCCCTGGGATTGGAGTAAGGTCCCCTCTATAAGCACTATAGAGCTCCAAATATGCCTGCTGGAAATTATAAATTGAATACTGAGGCGGGCATAGACACAATGGCCCTGATTTATGAAAGCTCTCCAAGGCTGGAGAGAATACACTTTCAGAAGTGAACTGGGTGATCCAGAAAACATTGAATGGATTTTTAAAAATCACTTTCTATTTGCTAGCAAATGTTTTGAATCCTGGACCAGATCCATTCCAGGTTTTCTGGATCATCCATTTCACTTCTGAAAGTGTATTCTCTCCAGCCTTGGAGAGCTTTCATAAATCAGGGTCAATGTGGGAAGAAATTAAGCGTGAAATGGAGAGATGTTTTCAGACTAGGTCCTCGTTGCCTACCACTGTCTGGTATAGACTTCTGGAAGAGGTTTAATGAAGTTTGGACTCTGGAAGCAGTAATGAGTATTCAGGATAATATGCATTCTATGCTCATTCAGACTTTCCTCACCAATTTAAAGTCACATCTCCAGCTTACTGTTAAGCAAATGATATCCGAACGGCCTAGTCTTAATAAAGATCAATTCCAAACCAAATTAATGGAGAAAGATGGGGCTGGCTGTTTTAAAGTGGCAAGACCCAAAGAAGCCCATTACCAGACTCAGGAAAGGAATTGCCCCCCAAATCAGTCTAACAGGGGAGGTTTACCAGGAAGGGGAAGGGGAGGGGGCAGAGGAAGGGGTAGAGGTTCATATTCTGGAAAAGGGGGTAATAATAGAAACCGTCCTGCAGGTTGCTTTAATTGTGGTAAGACTGACCACTGGATCAGTCGATGCCCCTACACACTTAGGCAAAATGCACCAAATGATACTCAAGCTCAAGGTCCCCAACCATATCCACAAGCTCAGATTCAAAATCTTCCCCCACCACAGCCACAGCCCCAGAATAATACCCCTCGCTTCCCTGTAGCCTGGGGACAGCAGACATTACAATGAGGATGCCCGGGGGACAGTATCCCGGCATTCACTCTCATCACGAACCACTATAAGGAGTCACCACTGATTGTGTTAAACATAGAGGGACGTCCTGTCCCTTTTCTTGTAGATTCTGGTGCTACTTGTAGCACTTTATGTGAGGATTATTATAGTGGCCCAAGAGAAAATGCTGAGGCCTCTGTGGGAATTAATGGGATACTTACAAGATCTTATAAAACTCCTCCTCTCTCGATCCAACATCCATACAATCACCAGTCAATGTTGACACTGTTTCAGGATCATTCCAAATTGTCCTGTGAATTTATTAGGGAGAGATTTGTTTGTTCCATTGAGGTTGCAGTTGGGGATTAGTAAGACGGGACACCTTCATGTCACATCCTCAGTCGTGCCCATCCATGTACCAAACGGTAATTGTTTTTTATATTTGGAATGCCAACCACAGGATCTGCTACTTGATCAGGTTCCTCCTGAGGTTTGGGCAAATACTGATCAAGATGTTGGCCTAATCTCTTGCACACCATATAAGGCAATGCTTAAGCCTGGCACTGCACCTGTCTACATTAAACAATACCCACTTTCCCCAGAAAAAAAAAAAAGGGAATTGTGCCTATGTTGATGGAATTCCTAGGGGCAGGGGTTATTGAGGAAATGATCTCCCCCTATAATACACCTATCAACCCAGTGAGAAAGGCTTACAATACCTTTAGGTTTGTCCAGGATCTGCTCAGATCATACCCATAGCCCCTGTGGTTCCAGACGTGCCATCTCTGCTATCAGCTATTCCTGCCCATGCAGAGTTTTTCTCTGTTATTGATTTAAAGAATGCATTTTTTTCTGTCCCAGTTGACAAAGAGGCACAGCCACTCTTTGTCTTTACATTTAAATATCGCCAGTATACTTGGTGTAGAATGCCTCAGGGTTATGTAGACTCCCCGGTAGTCTACTCCATTGTCCTCCAAGCTACACTGCGCCCTTGGACTGCCCCTCATGGTTCTGTCCATCTACAATATGTGGACAATCTCCTCATATGTAGTTCTACTCGGGAGGCCTTCCAGGCAGACTGTGTTAGCTTATTACTGTGGTTATGTGAATATGGACACATGTGTCAAAGAAAAAATTACAATGGTGTACAGAAAGTGTTGTTTATTTGGGTTTTGTTCTCAGTAAAGGTGAGAGGAAAATCAGCCATGCCAGGATTACTGCTGTACTGGGTCTGCCCTGCCCACAAACCGAGAAAGATGTTAACCTTTCTTGGCATGATTGGTTACTGCCGCCAATAGATAGCTGATTGTTCCTACTATGACAATATTCTGAGACAAGCCACTAAGACCGATATGCCTAATTTCATTAAATGGTCTGATGAAATGTTACAAGCTTTTATTCATTTAAAATGTGCAATGGTTTCAAGTCCTGGCCTGGGCCTACCCGACTATGGCGTGATGTTTCACTTATTTGCCAGGGACAATTGTAAAATCTTGGCAGGAGTCCTTGCGCAAGAACATTAGGGCAAATTTCGCCCTGTTGCTTTTTTCTCAAAAGTGGTTCCGGTACAGGTTCAGGGTATGCCTGCGTGTCTCAGGAGTTTGGCAGCCTGTGCCATGGTCACTGAGATGGCCACGCCTATCACCCTAGGTCATCCTACCACTCTGCATACCTCACACAATGTTCAGGCCCCATTAAAAAACATACATTGCCAACATTTGTCTGCACAACGGTTAAGTGGCTATGAAGTCTTATTACTTTCAAATCCCCAACTTCATATTAAATACTCAGCACCCACATTCGGTCCAATGGCTATACTAAATGCCCTACTTGGATATAAGGGAGAGCAGGATGATTTGCCTCCTCCCCACAAATGTACTGAACTCATACATGAACACACCTCACCTAGACCTGACTTACAGTCCACACCCAAGAAGCACCTGATATTTTTGTGGATGGATCCTGTTCCCGCCCTAATGACAACACTTATCATGTGGGATACGCTGCGGTTCAACTCCCTGATGGTATTCTAGAATCTAATCCTATACCTTTTCAGTCAGCCCAAGCAGCTGAACTGATTGCCCTCACTAGAGCTTGTTGTCTTTTTGAGGGAAGAGATGTAAATATTTACACTGATTCCAAATATGCCTTTGGGGTTTTACATGATCATGGGGTAATCTGGCAGAGAAGAGGCTTTATAGCTGCAGATGGGAAGCAAATCTCACATTCCACCCTAGTACACGATCTCCTACCCGCCATCCAATTACCAAGCAAAGTTTCTTCTATCCATTGTAAAGCACATACTGGCCTCCAAACCGACAAAGCTAAAGTGAATGCCCCAGCTGACAAGGCAGCAAAGGAGGTCGCTATTAGACAGGCAGCAACAGTTCAAATGCCCTCCCTAGTTCCAGAAATTACCGTTACTGACAATTTATTGCTAAGCCTCCAGGATTTGGCTTCAAGTAGTGACAAGTTAGAATGGCAGTCCGTAGGTGCAGTACAAGACCCTGATACGGGTCTTATCTGCAAAGAGGGGAAACATGTATTCCAGTTGCAAGCGCCCCAATTTTAATTGCACAATATCATGGCCTTGGCCATAGGGAGCGCAGGCAACCACTGTTCTCATTAGGAGAGATTTTTTTATACCAAGCCTTAGATCAAAGGTACAATCCTATGTTTCACAATGTATTATAAGTCTCAGAAACAACCCAAATAACTCAAAGAAGGCCCAACACTAGCATCTGAATTATCCGACTTTGCTATTCACTCACTTACAAATTGGACTTTACCCATATTCCAAAGACAGGAAGAAAGCAGGAGTATGCCCTTGTGATTGTGGATATGTTCTCTAGATGGCCGGAGTTTTTTCCTACTACCAATGAAACCACACAAATTTTGGTAAAGATTTTGTTACAAGAGATTATCCCCAGATGGGGATGCCCTGTTCAAATTAACTCAGACAATGGCCCAGCTTTTTCGTCCAGGGTATGTAAGGAGCTTTCCAAAGCCCTTAGGATTGACTGGAAGTAAAACCTCCCTTACCACCCTCAGAGTTCTGGGGTAGTAGAAAGGATGAATAGAACAATGAAAGAAAAAATAAGGAAAACTACTGGAGGCACGTTCACTAATTGGAAAAAGTTTTTGCCTGTAGCCCTAGCGGAAATTAGGATGCAGCCTAACAAGAATACTGGCTACTCACCATTTGAGGGCCTAATGGGAAGACCCTTCCGTATCCCTTGGGGTCCAAAGGCCCCCATGATAGAAAAAGGGGATCTAGAAGTAGTACAGGCAGAATATGTTGTAGAAACTTTAGATCAAGTTGGAAAAGATGTTGCATGTGCCTCTCCTTTCTCTCCACAGGAACCTATGCATCCTTTCCAACCAGGAGACGTGGTGATAGTCCAGCGCCTGGCAAAAGGACGAAAACAGAGTTCCCGTATGGACCACCCACCCGAGTGGTAGCAGTCACCAGAAGCGATTCTCACAGAAGAGGCTCCAATCTGGATTCACGCTAGCAGAGTGAAAAGGGTCCCTGAGGCTTCTTCTCCGGCGTCGAAGGGAGACAAAGAGGGTGAAGCAGGTGTGAAATCCCTGAAAAGTGCCTTGCCACAAGCTGAAGACGACCCCACAATATTCTGGGAGATTTGTTTGTCTGTTGATAATTATTAATCTTTGTGTTTTCTTGCCAGTCTGGCTTATTACTACTTGTATATCATCCAGAGAAGATGAGTTTCTTATGTGGTACACCGAATATTTAGTATCTAAAAAGAGCTCAGGAGCAAGATCCCTGTGCTCTCGACCCCTTTCATTCTGAACAGAATAGTATAGTCAGGATGGCAAATGCCCTAAATGTTAGCTCATTGTGCCTTGAAGACCTACAGAGCCCACGGGACCTTATAAAAACGTGTTGTAGCTGTGCCTACAATCGATGAATCCCTCCTTGAAGTCTGATCGACGACTAAAAATACACAATCTTTTATTCCCTTGTATGACTTCTGTGGGGAATGTCAGAAATTAGGATATAGCAGGGATAATATTAGAATACCTACTGTTAATGTGACTGCAGCAGAGACCTGTTTTACCTTTTCCCAGGATATGACCTTATATTGTGATGATAGAGACATAAAAAGAGGATTACCCAAGAATAGTGTATATGATTATAATAATGACACCTGTAAAAAGAATGGTAGGATTGTTAGCTCCCTGGATAATTCCATGAGTTGTAATAAGACCATTGTGACTCCCAGTTTTATCTAAAATATAATATTCCCTAAGAGATGATTTTTGTCATGTGGTAACAGCACTTACAATTATATTCCTGCCAATGTTATTGGAGGTACCTGTGCATTATCCAGGCTGACTTTGCCCCTTCCTAGACAACCCTGTCAGGAGAGCTTACAGATCGGTTACCATAACTTTGTGAAAATTGTGACTATACTCTACCCCTTCTCAGCCGTGCAGAATATACAAGTTTGGGGGCCTCTATATTGGGAGTGCCTGGACTGGCTATATATATTACTCATACTATAAATTCTATTGCATGTGACCTGGCTAAATCTCTGAATCATACTTCTACCACCTTATCAAACATGCTTTTAGATCTACAAGTATTAGGAGGAGCAGTGCTAGAAACTAGATTTGCTGTAGATTATTTGTTACTTAAACAACGTAGGGTGTCAGGATTTTAAAGGAATGTGTTGTTTTAATTTATCTGACCATTCCAGATCAATCCAGTCCCATATTCAAGCATTACATGAAATTGCTAATAATATTAAGAAGGATGTTGGTTCATCCTCCTGGCGGGACTGGTTATTGAGCTGGCTGCCGAACCCGAGTTGGTTAAGAACATCAGTATTGTAATTATAATTGCTTCCTTGATTATTTTATGTTGTTGTATCCAATGTATTCCCTTATACAAACATTCCACACTATGTGTCCAAAGCCCAAAGATCCTGGACAAAAATATGCTATTTACCTCTCTATGTTAGAAAGAAAATAAGTCATGTTCATGACTTAAGAGGGGATTGAAGGACCGCCTTGTCAAATAAAGGTCAGAGAATATTCCTAAGACCATACTGTGTGCGTGTGTGTTATTGGGATATCTCTCCAGACGTCTGTCTCTGTGGGTGAAGGAGAAGTCAGGGTGCATTCGAGGAACTAGAAGCAGATCCTTTCACATCAAACACACTGGCCTTTATTTTTTCAAATGACAGGCTAGAAAATGCCAAAATGAGGTACTTGAAACAGTCTCCTTCAGTTGGCAAAGTTTTAACAAACTGCTTCATTAGACCCAGTTTCATGTGCAGAGGCAGGAAAATAATATTTTTTCTATCAACAAGAGGTTAATGTAGAATGTTTGAATCACATGGTTTTAGGGCAGATCTTGGAGCCCATTCCTTTCCACCCAATGCCTCTCATGAGCTCTGCTATCCCACATGCATAAGAGGTGTATCCTGGTGTATCCGTGTTGCTGACCAAGAAGGAAGCATACTATTTTAAGGTCAACACAGATGACCCAATTGTGTTGGTGATATTGCAACAACTCAATGACTCTCTTTATGTCTGCATATTCTTCACAAAGAGAAACTGAATGGCCAATTGGGACTGACCCAAATATGTTGGCATTGTGAAGGAGGACACACTTTAAGCTCCGCTTTGAGCTATCGATGAATAGTCACCATTTAGTTGAGTTATAGATTGAAATTCCCAACTCCTCCAATAAACCAGGTATGTTATGGCAATACACAAAGGAACTGTCAGTTCTAAAGTACTGCAGAAATGTTTCTCTGGTTCGAAAGTATGATACCTTTGTTCCTTTTTCAAGTAAGTTTTTCTCATGCAGTCTTGACGCTAGGAGTTCTAAAGCCTTCTTAGGTAGTCCCAAATCATGTGCCAAATCACTCAACTCATACTGATTAAATCTCTTTCGAACAGAGTCCTCTTCAATTTCAAACTCTTCGTCATTGTTGTCACCTAGTTCATCACCATAATCATGTTTTCAAGAGAGGGGAGTGTAACGAAAACCAGCACTGGGATTTCATCTGAATGAGCCAATGGGCGTATATAGCCGAGGGTAGACTAGGATACTCTATGTTACGTTTATTTTTCTTGTTATATCCTGAAGTTTTCACTATACAAAAGTAACAGTAGCGGAAATGATCTCTTGGCTGTCGCCAAACCATAGGTATACCAAATGGCATCTTATGATGTGTTCCCTTTGTCCACATCCGTAAACCTTCAACACACTGTTTGCACACCTTATGAGGGGCCCAAGACTTACCTTGATCAACAAGTTTAACTTTGAAATATGCTAAATAGGCCTGCTCTACAAATGTGCTGATGTTGGCCCTTTGACTGGGAATGGTGAAACTGCAACAAATATAACAAAAAAAATCAGGGTTGTTTAGGTACTTACGACGAGAAACAGCTGCCAGACATGATCTGAAAGAAAGGAAATAGGTGTGTAAGTAGAAAAATAAATTTTGCTTATTCACTACGTAGAGCAGCGCACAACCTCTGACCATACTGTCTTGCGTGTAAATTAATAGCCCATACAAATCCACGCTACAGTAATCACATTATTATAAGGGGTAGAGAAAAAACCTGACGTGATAGAAGAAAACTAACTGCACTTTCAGATTCAGCATACCTATTTTAGTTGTAAATAAGCTTAAAATTTGAAGTCAACAAAACATCTGTTCAAAATTGTCCTAGTGTAATTAATAAAAAAATCAATCAAGTGATTACCCTTCAATATTCAGTGTTCTCCATAATTTACATCAACATAAACAATTATACCTTTTCCACCAATGCCATAACTACTTCACTGGAGGCAATAAACCTTTGATGGTAACAAATTCCCAAATCTAACTTCTCCTCTGGTATTTCCAGGTATCAGCACAGACACTCTTAGAAAGACCTAGTTCAGAAAAAAATAGAGGAATATAGACTCACTTTTCATCCTTTACCTTATTTAATTTATTATCTATCAGGTTACTTACAATTATTTATCGGTTTCCTTACTTGCTCACTCTTATCATCCAAGCCAACCATCCCTTATCTCACCACTGACCCGACCAGTCCAATTGTGACGCACGTGTCCAAACTCTTCACCTCTTTTAGAGGGCAGATGCTGTCCGTTACACATCCACCAGATATACCTCTTACATGGTGCGTCAGCCTGGGTTTCCCTATGAACCCACACTGCAGTGATGACGTCGATGTCGCATGCGGCGCCCATCACTCATGGCCAGAGGGGTGCGCCTTCCGAAGAAAGCACGCCCCTTACCCACAGTGTATTCCCCACATAGCGAAAACCCCCAATGGGGCTGACCACCTCCCCCTATAGGGTGGAGCATCTGTCACTCAATTGGTGCCAAGTGAATATCTTAATAAGGGGATATAACCTGTACCCACCAAGGGCAACCTCCCATAGATGGAAGCAGAGGATTCTGATTGTGCTGGGCGCCCCACACAACATTAGAAGATGTGATATGGCACACTCCCCTGCAAGGACACTCATTTACAATTATTGATTTGTTTTATAAAATACAACTCAACCAGTCATTATATACATTCTAAGTATTATACATGGATCATTTGTCCACAATGTTATCCATAATCACTGCATATATTTGTTTATTTATTATATTAGCAAACAGAGTTTAACATCACTCATCCGTATGCAATATGTATCACTTCATTAAATATCTTTATATATCTTTATTCTTTCAATTTATGTGACATAATAAACATTATATATATAAATATATATATATATATATATATATATATATATATATATATATATATATACATACACACACACAAAAAAAGGGATGTCGGGGGAGGGGGAAAGTTTTGTTAGGTAGGAGGTTTGTTTTCTTATTCCCATCCTTACTTTGTTATACCCAATTATTTTATCTTCATTCCTCCAACTTTTTTTCCAAAGGAATGGTTTCAAACTTATTATTTAGTTTAACCCAGAAATTGTGTGACGTTCAACTGGTAAATCCACTTTGCTTCTTTCTGTAAAACAAGTTTCTCCCAGTCTCCTCCCCTTTGGTCGCAATATACTCATTCAAGGGCTTTAAATCTTACCTCCTTTATATTGAAGTTGTGGCATGTTCCCATGTGTAGGCCTAAAGGTGTCACAATTTTTCCATTTTTTTGCATATATATGTTCATATATCTGTTTTCTGAATTCTTGTTTCTTTTTCTCCACATAAAAACAGCCACAACTACAGAAGGCCAGATAGATTATACACTTTGTTTGACAATTGACCATTTCTTTAATTTAGGAAGGTTACTTATTGGTATCTTCATTTTATCTTTACTTCTTTGTCTTTTTGTGTTTTGTAATGACTATGTACTAGTTTATCCATTAGGGATGGTAACTTTCTGAATGTTAGTTTTGGGTATGTTCTAAATGTTTCTCAATATGTGGACCTGAGGTAAGTGTCAACCAAAACTGGCTGTAAATGTTCCTTAATATTCAGTGTTGTGCGGAATAGCGGTTAATAATTCCTAATTCATTTCTTTTTTTTTTTTAAATCTTTGTGGCAAATATGATTTGTGTCCGCTCTTGTTTTTTCACTCTATTATATGCTTTTTTAAAAGTTGTTCTTTCATATACTCTTTCTGGTAACCTTACACAAAGGTCCTTAGCCGCTACCTCAAATTTTTCCTCCCTTGAACAATTAAAAGGAGTTGTGATCCTACCACTTCTAATCATATAGATGTGTTCATATATATGCTTATTAAATTGCCTTTTTGTCTTGCTGATATAATCAACCACTACAGAAGGCGATATATAAAACACGTACAGTTTTGCATGTTATTAGGTCATTTACCTTAGGATTTCATTAGTTTGGTACTTGAAATGGTTCTTTTGGGGAGTATATCCATCAGCATTGTCCACAGTTGCCACAGGCAACTGTACCTTTATTCGTTGTCAACTTACGGAAATAATTACCTTCACTTAGGTGGCTGTGTACTAGCTTGTCCTTTAACCCCCCTAGTGGTAATCCCGAGTGGGTGGAAAAAACTTGCAGAAAGCGATAAAAGTAGCGGCAAAGTAACTTTGGGAGCCCCTCTTACCTCTGCCCTGTGCTCCAGTGGCGATCGGACGATCCCACTGTGATGCCAGGGGGTCTGTCTATCGGGGGGCCTGGCCAGGTGGGAAATTTAAAAGCAGATTACCAAGTAATCTGTTTTTAAGTGCCGCCCGTGTCCCGGCCTTGCCGCTGCTCGCATCCGCAGATAGATGCGATGCACCATGCAGGATTTCTGCATGGTGCATCACATCTAACTGCGGATGTGACCACCAATAGTAAATTCTGGGGGTGATCCCACCGGCGATTTCCCGCTGGCATCACCCCCAGAATTTACTTTAGCTGCTCGCATAACCCAGAGAATGTGAAGCTTGCAGCTTCCAGGTGATTCGAGCAGCTTCGTTGGAGGATGTAGAGTGAGCAGGGCGGGGACATCCCCACCGCATCACCTGACAAGATGTGACATCTTCCGGGTGATGGGGTGGAGTGATGAATTATGGGGGCGGGAAATTTAAAAGCAGATTACTATGTAATGTGCTTTTTAATTTTTTTTTACAGTAAAATACGCTACAAAACATATAATAAAAGTATAAAAACACATTTTAGTGCACCAAGTATCTTTGCCCAGTGCCCCGATTTACATTTTGCCCACTTTTAGTCCTGACCTTAATCTGACCTTTTGATGGCTTATAAATCACTTCCTGAATGTATCATTTCATCACTTTGTCTTTGACCTTGATTGTTCCTGACTGATTCCTGGAGACCACATGGCATCCAAAAGGCATCTCGCTGGTGCAAACGCTGGAGGAATTTGAACGCAGGGATAGCGATTTGGAGTTCCTTGTGGAATCCAGCGATCCAGTGATTAACCAGGAAATTGGTCATCAGACAGGGAAAGTGAACTGAGCGACAATTCTAAACCTGAAGTCAGTGCTGTGCGCACATGGTGTCCTATTGACCTTGATGCGGACCAGGCAGCACCGCCAAGATTTCCATTTACCGGCGCACCTGGGATGAAAATTGAGGCTGAATGCGGCGACCCCCGCATTGCCTAGTCTTGCCTAGTTCTGTTCTAAATCACAGAAATAGGGTAGCTCACTAGACATAATATTGCTAGCATTGACATTAAACAGCAAAAGATATGTATGGAAAACAAGAAATAGTGATAAGACCGTATTTTCCGTATAAGTCCCCTACGCGTTTCGCCCAGATTGGGCTTCCTCAGGGGTATATGACTTTATACGATTTGTGGTCTGTGTATACAGAAAAGTTATATAGAAATAACAATTACAGATCTCAAACAACTATACAGAGTAAATTATCATAGGCAATGATGGTTATATCGCATATTACTGTTCAATATTCAAATATAATAAGAGGGGATCCATATATATCTAGTATATGGTCCGTATAAATTTAAATAAGAAGCTAGAGAAGAGTAAGCTAGTAATATAGATCATACTTACAGGTAGTAGGAAGGTTGGGTCTAAATAATGTATTCAGGACAGGTAGTTTCTGAGGTAGTGCTGATAAACTGCAACATTATAATTACCAATATATGGCTTAGTATAATTGAATTATATTATTGTCCAAGGGTAATTAGGGATATATATGTAAGCCGTGTACCGGGGGCTTTCTAGGATACAGCGAAGTCACAAACAGGGAAAAGCAGCCCACTGACACCAATTTATATAAAACAGGAAGTACTTTACTGCATACTATCACAATAAACAAAATTCCAAACAATAACCCAAAGAAAACACATTAAATACATTCACCCCAGAGGTCAGCACAGCGTCCTTTTTCAAGATTGGTTATTATGACCTGCCACATACATAGACCCTAACTCACTAACTATTGCAGGTATAATCTCAGTCTCTGGTACTTCAGGCGCCAATCCTATAATGCGGTGCGTGCACGATTTTACTGACCCGGGTCTTGTTCTGGATCCATCAATGTCTTTAAACTGAAAAACAGCAACCAGTCTCTTCAGCAAACATGAGGTCCTGCAGGACAGACAGCTCTCCGTTCCTCAGCTTCTCTCAGCCTTTCTGGACAACAATCCTCTTTCCTCTGGACAGGATCTACCTTGGATGGTTGTCAGCTTCACTCAGCCACAGCTTCTGAGTCTCTAGGAACACGCTGACCCTTGGATGCGAATGGATTCTCTTTTACACACACACAGTCCTTGCAAAATGTCTGCTCTCCTCCTTCCTGTTTCCTCTCCTCAGAACAACCACACCTCCTAACAATATACAAATACTGGCCACTTGTTTAGCTGTGCTCAGAAACAGCGGCATCTTGTGGCTAAAATGCAGAACGACAGTAGTTCTATATTTTATTACAAACATTAAACACATGTGCTGTTTTCTCAATCTCACATATACAGATATGTATACATATACCTAAGAAGGGAGTCAGGATAGAGGGATTTGATATTGGGTATATAGAAAGTGAGTCTCATTATAGGTGTTGTCAATTATAAGCAGTTTAAAGGGTAGTCGCTAAATGATGAAGTATATATAAAAAGGGTATAAGTATATGCACAAAGTAAAAAATAATGTATTGAAAAGGTGATAACTAGATAGAACGGTAAGGTATGTTGCTTACCCGAGGTTATCATGGGTAGGTAGATGCTGTTGAAAACTTTTATTTAAATGTCTATGCATTTGTGAGTATTGAACCTAAAAGATATGAGTATATATGTTCAGGGTTAATATATAATGAAGATGCTAATTATTTAGAAAAGAAGGATACAGTAGCTTACCCAGTAAGATTAATCTAAAATAACAAAATTGTTTGGTATCATATGATGAGATATGAGGGTGAATATAGGTATTCATCCAGTGGTCTCATGCTCTAATAGGGTTGCAGGTAGTAGTTATGTGTATAAGAGTTGGATACCTAGAGGGTAAGAAAAGGGAGGTTTGTAGTCATTAAGCCACGTGAAAAAATAAGAAATGAAGTATGCATGGATTATATATTAACAATTAGTATTTTATAGGGTTTGTAGAGGTTAAGGATCCACATAAATACACAGAAATAAAGTAAGAAATGTAAGGGTTAAATGTGAATTGAAATCTCTTGCTTACCAGCAAAAAGTGATTGAAGAGAGATATAGCGTTGCTACATAGTCGGGTGCTAGCAAAAGGATAATGGAGAGTGGGTTCAGTGTTTATATGTGAAGTTCAATTAGACTTCCGTTACAAGTTGACACGCTGCAGAGAGAGGACAGTAGCATCCCTGCACGCAGGCAGGACTCCTCCTCAGGCTAGAAGAAGCCGACACTGCGCCCTCCCCGAGCCCGGGAGTTGACCCGCCCCTTAGTGGCGGGTCATACGAGAGACAGAGACAGGGCTAAACGCAGACTATTCCTAGTCTGTGTGGAAGCCTGGGCACCACGAGGGGTGGCGCCCTGTCCCCCATAAGTCGTGCCAGCTAGCGGGGGACGCTAAAAAATGTTAGGAAGAATGTATTTAGAAGTACTTCATTGTTGACCCCTTGAAGGGGCATGTATTGATTCAATTTTACTTGAAGCCATATATATAGACCGCAAATCGGTTATCTAAGTAAGGGGTTATAACAATATTAACAATAATAGTTTAAAAAATAGGGCCCATTTATAATGCTAGTGATTGCCAGAAAAATGACAATAATTTTGTAAAAACACCAGGCCAATGTATTTGCCTCATTCATAAAAGCTGTAATGTTTTGGCATAATTTTCACTTCTATAAATAATAGCCAATGTATGCGAATAACTGGCTCCTCTTTTTTCCTATCCTGTTCTTTCTTTTCTTTCTGCAATATGATGATAATGGATTCAGCAATAAAATCAGCAAAGCATTTTCAAGAAATCCAATCCAGGTTTTCTGGATCACCCATATTCACTAATGAAAGGGTATCTTCTCCAGCTTTTGTGAGCTTTAGTAAATCAGGCTCATTTTGTAGAATAATTTTAATGGATGCTTGGTTCACTGTTTGATTACAGACAATGAAACATACAGGTGTTGTGCCGGGGCTGAAGTTATGCTTTTGGCTCCCCTAGGCCAGCTAGCTTCTGCTGCCCTCTTACCCCATGTAATAACAGCCTTTGACACTGACACACACAAAACACATGAGGAAATGGAGGGAGATAGGACAGAGAGAAAATGAGGAAGAGGGGGAAGAGAGGGAGATAAAGGGGAGAGACATAGGCAGAGGCAAGAAAGAAGGAATGGATAGAGGGGAGAGAGGCGAGAAAACATGAGGAAAGGGAGGGGGAGAAAGGAGGAGACGAAAGAAAGAGAGAGAGGAGGGGAGAAGTAAAAGAGGGACCCTGTAACCTTGCACAAATCTACAATGAATGTGATGCGAGGGTAGTGTATCATCACCTTCAATTTGAGTTACCTGTCACTGTAGAGCTGTTAAGATTTGTTGTAATGCATTGGTTGTGCATTGACTTGTATAGTAAAGAAGGATTGAGTTTTATTACTGTCTGTGTGAAGAATGCTTCCCCTACTTCTTGCATAACTACCCTGTTTCCCCGATTATAAGGCACTGTCTTATATTTTTTGAAATGCCAAAATATGCCCTAGGTCTTATTTTCAGGGGATGTCTTATTTTTCCATGAAGAAGACTACAGTACACATTTATTGTTGAAAGTCACTCATGATCACTCATGT
>NC_092860.1:63403825-63420151 GCF_032062135.1 Pyxicephalus adspersus
CAGCATCAAGGAGACACACACAGGATCAAATATCGGGGGATGTCTTACTCACGGGTGAGTGTCTTATTTTAATAATTTTTTCAAAAATCGGGGGGTGGCCTATTTAATGGGGATGTCTTAAAATCGGGAAAACACGGTATCAACTATCACAGATCCCTGCAGGACCAGGAGATCTGTGCCCTCCACTCACCTTGCACTCCCATGCTGCAAGCAACAACTCTCTTCAGGTGTCTCGTTCACAGGCTGCTTCCTGGTCCAGATCACGTGACTCAATGTCAGCTACCCCTTTAACTTAGAGGACTAAAGTGTTCTGCAAACGCACTCCATCTGCTGGCGGAGAGGTGAACACCATCTGAACTGCATTTTCTCCAGCACTCTCCCTGGTGGCGCTTTGGATTCCTGCAGGTCACATGCTCTCTAGTCATCTGGTGACCTACCCTATATAGGGAAGTGACTGGCAAAAAGAAGTCGCCCTAACAAGGAGTTCCTTTGGCTCTATTCCCAGGTTCCAGTTGTTCCTGTCTGTGTTTTCTGCTGCTGTTTTTCCTATGTACCAACCCCAACTTGACCCTCGACTGCTCCTGTTTGGTGCCTGCCCTGACCTCTGGTTTGTCTGACCATGCAGTCACTAGCCTCTTCATGCATGGGGGCCGCAACCTGGCAACTTGGCTCTGGAGAAGACCAGGCAGTTGCCTAGACTCTGTGCCCCATGCATGTCTCTGCCAAGTGGACTGGTGGCACGGAGGGTCCACCATCCTACCCTACAGCGTGTGACATCAACCCAGAAAAAAAGTGGAGGAACATCAATACGGGTAATGCGTCTGCAGTAAATGGTGTAATCAAAATTATTTTTTTTGCTCAAACTGGAGTTATACTTTAAATAATAATTGTTTTCAAAAAAAGTTTTTTTTTTTTTTTTAATGCACAAGAAAGAATAAATAAGCTACAAGGGAAACAGGCAAAATTATTTACAATGAGCACTAGGCTGAATAAAGAGAGGAGGGTCAAAAGTCGTCCCAGTAAAAGCTTGGGATCACCAGGGTACCATGATCTACAAAAAGAGGAACAAGCATGTAATGGTCTAACCAAGGACTAATTTTGGCTGCTCTAAATAGAATTCAACAGGAAGAATTGTGTGTGTACTTGTACACTAAGATGGTTTCAGGTTAATCCATATCCATACTTGAAAGGACAGCTGGACAGTATCCATAGAAGGGTCTCTACTGAAATAGGATCAGTTTCCAGGGCTAGCCCCTTATGCCTTGGTTGGAATAGAACTCACCTAGAGATTCTAGGTTTCTTACCACTTACCCATATATGTTACTACTGTTTTGGGTTATTCCTTAGGGACCCCAGTTCTGCAGCATATTACCAAGCAATGCTGACTGCCTTGCAATTGTTGTAATCTAAAATTGTTACAGATGTTCAACCTCAGATTTGCACTATTTTATTTTGTTTCTCTTGTTTTGTGTTTCCTGTTTTGCTTTTGTCTTTCCCTTTTCTATTAAGAACCAGCTGGTAGGGGATGCCCCTCTGGAGATCTTGTTATGAGGGGAAACCTATTGTCTCACAAAGTAAAAGGGTTTAACGCTCCCCAGTAGCGGACCAAGGCCTTTGTTTTCGCTCCCTGAGGGCGGATATTATATACTTGCAAGAAACACGTTTTTCCCAACACTCTTTCCCTAAATATCTCTACTCTTCATACTCTACAGTTCATATGGCTAGTTCTCGTACTAAAACAAAAGGGGTGTTTTATTAGGGTTCAAGAAATATATTCCTTTCTAATACAAAAACATGGTTCCTGATCCTGAGGGTAGATTGCTGCTCTTGCTATCTTGATGATGCTCTAACTAATGTAGTGGTGTATTGTAGTAATGTAGCTGATGTTAAAAAAGCCATAGGGAACAAGAAAAGGGCATTCCAAAAATATAAAAATGAAGAATCACCTTCATTATTTGAAAACTATAAAGAATATAACAAAACTTCAAATCAAAAGACAGATTGCAAAGGAAAGGAAAGCAAACCCCCAAAAACTTTTCAAATATAATAATAGCAAAAAGATCAGATCTGAGCATGTAGGCCCCTTAAAGGATGTCACTGGGTTGGTGACTGGGGATAAAGACAGGGCAGATTTACTAAACACTTTTTTTAGCTCTGTGTACACAAAGTGAAATGGCAGAGCTCATATCCAAATTCATAATAGCAATGTCACTGCCTTAAATGAGTCACAATAGCTCAGAATTGATATGATTGAGAAACAGCTGGGAAAAATTAAGGTTGACAAAGCACCAGGACCTGATGGATTACATCCATGTGTCCTCAAAGAGCTGAGCTTTGTTATTTCAAAGCCATTATTTCTAATTTTTAGAGACTCCTTAGTCACTGGCAAGGTACAGATGGATTGGTGTTCCTACCTTCATAAAGGGAGCAAAGTCATTACCAGGTAACTACAGACCCGTTAGTTTAACTTCCATACTTGGAAAGGTCCTAGAGAGTTTGATAGAACCACATGGAGTACATAAAAGGTGATAGTCAGCATGACTTCAGGAAAGACAGAAGTTGTCAAACAAGTTTACTCTCTTTTTATGAGGAAGTAAGTAAACAGGTAGACAGGGGAATAGCAGTTGATATAGTGTACTTAGACTATGCTAAAGCATTTGACACTGTACCCCACAGACGGTTAATATGCAAGTTAGGGTCAAAAGGTTTAGAAAAGTCAAACTGTAAATGGATAGAGAAGTGGCTTAAAGATTGCATCGAGAGAGTTGTAATTAATGATTCATAATCTGGATGGTCCAAGGTTATTAGTGGTGTACCCCAGGATTCAGTATTGGGATGTTTACTGTTTAACATCTTATTGAATGATATAGAGTTTGGGATTAAAAGTACCATTTCTGTGTTTGCAGATGACACCAAACTATGTCATGGAATTATGTCCATACAGGATGTCTATAACCTACAAGCAGACCTGGATGTACTGTTTGATTGGGCAGCCAAGTGGCAAATGACATTTAGTATAGATAAATGTACAATTATGCACTTGGGCGTTAACTGTAAAATTATGCTCTTGGGCGCTAACAACATGCATGCTTCATACTGCCTAGGGGAAATACATTTGGGGGATTCAGGAATGGAAAAGGATCTGGGGGTTCTGGTAGATCACAGACTTAATAACAGCATGCAATGCCAAGCTACAATATCAAATAGGCTAGCAAAGTACTTTCTTGTATTAAAAGAAGAATAGACTGCAGAGATGGAGACATAATCCTGCCCCTGTACAAAGCATTGGTCAGACCACATCTGGAATATAAAAAAAATATAAGACAGTGTCTTATTTTCGGGGAAACACGGTACTATAGATTGCTTTAAGAAAAAGCTGGATGCTTTTCTAGAAGCACAGAATATAACTGGGTATTAAGGCTTTAAAGTAAAAAGACCAGTGACTGTTGATCCAGGGGACATCTGATTGCCTCATGGAATCAGGAAGGAATTGTTTTCCCCTGTTGAAGCAAATTGTACCAGGGTTTTTTTGCCTTGCTCTGGACCAATTATGTCTTATGAGGTTTTATACCTGTGATATGTTTATTTCTCTAGTGGTTGAACTTAATAGACTTATGTCTTTTTTCAACCTATTCTACTACGGTATGTAACTATGAATTTTGCACCCAACTGTACCTAGCTGGAATGGGCGATGGCACTGTTGTGCTATGCAGTGACTCCAATATGATACCAATTCCTGTCTTGGATAAGAGAGGGCCCCCTTTAAAACTTTCCCACCCAGGTGTGCTGTCACTGCATACCTTGCTTTTCCAGCATTCTCTAATCCACTGCTGACGAGAACTCAATCCAACTAAGCTAGACTACACGCATTTTGCACATCCATACCCCATCTTCTCAAAAATAATTATATTGTTGTGACAACCCGCTCTCTTCCACTGGTTTCCTCCTGCAGGATAGTGCCCATCCCGCAGTCTGACCACAATGCAGTCCTAACATCCTTCTCATCTCTGTATCAAAAAACCCTCGGGTTGGAACTGGTCTCTTAATGATGCGCTTTTGAGCTTTCTTCTTTAAAGGAGTTTTTTTTTCTCTGAACCCGACTCCTGATGTTACCCTGGATATGCTATGGAATGGACACAAGGTGGTGATTAGGGGCCACCTTATGCAACTTGCTTCACAGCATAAGAAAGAACATAATTCTCTGCTTTTCCAATTAGAGCAGGAATATGCATCTGTTGGATCAATATGTCAAAACCGATGGCAGAGCTTAAAAAACAATTGGAAAACATAAGAAACCAACAGGACCTTGGGCATAAAAACAATTAAGATGGGCTAAACATAAATTTTATGTAAAAGGCAATAAATCAGATTCCATCTTGGATAAAAGACTTAGGGACATCAACCTCTCCTTCCAACCTATAAGACTGAAAGGTAGGACCCACTAATTTATCTAGTAATTTACAAACTATTTTAAACAAATGTAGTAAACACCTAGCCCACCTATATAATGATTAGTGTTGGTGTTCAAATTCGGGTTGTCCTTATATTCGACCCGAATATGGCTGTTCGATTTCGAATAGACCCGACCCGAAAAACACGGGATTCGACTGCAAAAATTCGGGAAAAAAAAAGTAAAAAAAAAAAAATTCAAATTAATCTTAAATGAATTTAAGTGTGTGTTTTTATTTTAACTAGTTTTTTTTATTTTTTACAGGTTATCCAACAATTACATTATGAATCATAATGTCATTGTGGGATTTCTGGACCGTGGGAACTTTGCAGTTACAGCTAATTGGAAGCACGTGCCTTCAATTAGCTGTAACCTCAGGCGATACCAGGGCAATAGAAGTTCAATGGGGATATGTATCTCCATTCATCACCTCTACTGCTCTGTGATTGGCTGGGGAGAGGAAAATATTTGATATTAATATGAATATTAAAGAGTACCTGTCACATGAATATTAAAGGGGACCTGTCACATGAATATTAAAGAGAACCTGTCACATGAATATTAAAGAGTACCTGTCACATGAATAATAAAGGGGACCTTGTACATGAATATTAAAGAGTCCCTGTCACATGAATATTAAAGGGGACGTGTCACATGAATATTAAAGAGAACCTGTCACAATATTGATGTGACAGGTGGTCTTTAAAGATGATGTGACAGGTCCTCTTTAAGGCTGGGTCTACATGAACGGTTTTAAAAATGCATATAAACCTTCATACCACGTTTATATGTGTTTTATGCATTTTTACAAGCATTTTAAAGTTAAGCTAAAAAACTTTTACAAAAGCCTATGACGCGGTTTACCACGAATTGCCGCGATTTGCAGCGATTTTACATAAGCGTTTATAAAAGTTTTACTTTTAACCCTTCCAGGGAATGAGTACAGGGGTACATAAAACCCCTTACTCATTCCCTGAAAGGGTTAAAATATTTGTAAAAAAATTAGACTAGGCTTTACTTTATTAAATGTGTGTGTTTGTGTAACAAAACTTTTTTTTTTACAGGTTATCCCAATACCAGGATGAATCCTCCTGACAGTGAGGGATCGCAGGGCACTAGGGGTTGAATGAGGACAAGCCTTTCCTTTCACTCCTAGTGCTCTGTGATTGGCTGAGGTTTTAAGTTTCTCAGCCATTCAGCACTAGACATGAATGGGGAGACTTGTGCCCATTCATCTCTAGTGCTCTGAGATTGACTGAGAAATAGGAAACCCTGATGGCAGCTCAAGCATCATCAGGATTTCCCTTTCCTCAGCCAATCAGGGAGCAGAGCAGTCAGCGGAGCTCTGCTATGCTGACAGCTCTGCTCCCCTGATTACTCCCGCAGCCCCAGAGGAGCTGTGACATGTAATACAGATACAGAACACATGTCACAGCTCCTCTAGGGCTGCAGGAGTGATCAGGGGAGCGGAGCTGTCAGCATAGTAAAGCTCCGCTGACTGCTCTGCTCCCTGATTGGCTGAGGAAAGGGAAATCCTGATGATGCTTGAGCTGTCATCAGGGTTTCCTATTTCTCAGTTTCGCCGCGTTTATCCAGCGTTTTAATTTTTTAAACGTTGCAAGCAACGTTTAAGATAACGCTTGTAAAAAAAAAGTGACCAACGACGCTGACGAACAAGGCTTGTTGTTGGAAATGAACGACCACCACGGCGGATCTGATTGGCTGACGATTGTTCACTATCTATCGTGTGTACAGTCGTTCAGTGATCGTGCATGTTTCTGCGGTACACTTTCTCCTTTACATGTCGCTCCCTGCATCGTTCAAACGATTATATCTAGCGTGTGGACACTGTTGGAGGATTATATTTGAACGATCGTATTGTTACAGCATGTACAGAATTGTGCACAATATGATTGTTTAAGTATATTCGTGCATAATCATTGATCGGTCGTAATCGTTCGTTTTCTAACAATAATTATTGGAAGTGTGTACCTAACTTTAGCCTAATATTGATGTGACAGGTGCTCTTTAATATTCATGTGAAGTACAGCGGTATGCAATAGTGTTATGTATCTTTTTATGTATCCTTTTATAATGTATCTTTTTTAAAATGTATATTTTTTTGTATCCTTTAATAATGTATCTTTTTACATCTGTTTAGAGGCTGTAGAAGCTCTACACAGTCCTGAAAAAAATATAAAAAATATAATATAAATTTGCTCTATTCGAGCAAATAGCTGACAAATCGAATAGGGAGCTATTCGACCAACACTAATAGTGATCCTTGATCCTTCAACTCTACTGCACTAGGGTTTTCGGACAACTAATATGTCAAGTTTATAGACACCTTTTCTCCCCATCTCATTACATTTTTATATTTCAATGTTTTTATTGAGTTTTTCAGAGAAAAGAAAATGACATAATAACAACAATAATAAAAATATTATTACCAATAGTAATAACAGAAGGACAAACATGCCTCAACAGCTTACAGAAAGCACAATACCAATCTGTCATGAGTAACAATAAAGAAAGAAAAAAGAGAAATGCAAGAGACTGTAAAAAAAAAAAAACCTTTATGCCCGAAGGCCAAGCTGAAGAGGCAAAAGGAGTGGACTGGACAGGGACAAGGGGAAAGGGGGGAAGAGGACTCTAAAAAAAAGGAGGACTCTTTGTTACATAGAAGCGATACCCATGTAGTGTGATCTGTATTCCTTCCAGGGATCCCAAATAGCATCAAATGCGAGCTGCTAACAGAATAAGTTTTATCAATTTCAAAGAGTATTTGAAAATCCCTGCATCACATTTACTAAATAAAGCACCCTCCGGAATACTTGGTAAATCCTTCTTTAAAACCCTGGAAATTATTCAGAATATTTCTGACCAAAAGTTCTGGGCTGTAGGGCAGGACCACCACATATGTACCATGGTGCCCCTAGCATCACAACCTCTGAAGCGCAGTGGGGAGGTAGAGGGATGAAACTTGGAAAGTCTGTCTGGTACTAAGTACCATTTGAGGAGAACTTAATAATTAGCCTCTACTAATGATAAATTGAGAGAAATTTTAGAAAGAGGGAAGGCTACTTTGTTCCGTTCTTCATGGGACCAGGAGAGCCCAAGATCATTTGTCCAACTCATTACATTTTTAATCACTTACTCTTGGGTAGTACAATGGGAAGGGACATGCTAACAGCATATATTTGTATGCTGCCCAAGCCAAATAAGGACACAATGGCTTGGTCCAATTATAGGCCGATTTCCCTTTTAAACTTGGACGCTGAAGATACTGGCTAAAATGCTATCTACACACCTCACCAGAGAGCTACACATGAGGCAGATTTTTGGCCCCTTCCATCCCCAGTCTGTTGCTGCTGCTTTTCCTTTACGTCTGTTTTGAAACTGCTGCTAGCCCTTACACGTAGGCATCTGGCATTCTCGCGAATAAAATTTTTCGAACATTCAATGGATCCGCAAAATTTCGGTGAACCGATTTCGGGAAACCATTGGAAGAGGAAATTAAAACCGGAGGATTCCCAGAGCTGCATTCAGCCCTGGGAATCCCCATTTGCGATCCCCGGGTCTCCAGAGGTTAATTAACCTCTAGTGCCCGGGGATCACAGAGGATTTCCAGGGCTGCATGATCCAACCCTGGAAATCCTCCTGTTCGCGCTATCCCCAGGCACTAGAGGGTAATTAACCTCTAGTGCCCCGGGGATTGCACACTCTTCTCAATGAATGCAGCCACAGCTGCAAATTATACATTTGTTACAGATTCAAATGTATCATTTGTAAGAGATACTTATATTACAATGTCAGGAGGTTCCCCTGTGCTGGGTATCTTTTTGCTGTTGCTGCATTCATTGAGAAGAGTGTCCAATCCATGGGGCATTAGAGGGTAATTAACCTCTAGTGCCCAGGGATCGCAGAGCATGATGCAGACCTGGAAATCTTCCTGTCCGGCGAGAGCTCAACCTCGGCGAATCAGAAGGCCGTTCTCGCTTACATTTTCGGTAAGCGTGAAAGGCCCGATTCGCCGTGGGATCGAACCTAATATTCTCACTCGCTCATTCCTACTTACACGCACCGGTGGTTCCCAGGTGACATCACAGTCATCAATATCCTCATTTACATCTAAGCCAACATCTGCAAATGCAGCCACTGATCCAGAACCCTTGCCTAGCAAGTGCTGATCACACTCTCCAAGGGTCTCAATGTCTGCCTCCTGCACTGAAATACGTTAGATCCTCAGGCTGTTCGTCAAACAACAAGTGAGAGTCCAGGGAGGTACAGCCACGCTAACTCCTGTCTTTGCTCCTGTCACGGCTGTGCTGGTTGCTGCTGCTGCTGCAGAAGAAGGCTCTGAGACCCAGTCCACAATACTGCCCTACAGTGGCGGACTCCCGGGGAGTATGCCCCCGTGCTAGAAGCGGCAGGTCACCCAGCGCCATGCCTTCCCCTGCGTCTACCGTTCATATTTTACTTATTCGGGCAAAAATGAACCTGTACCAAACGTTTTTTTTGGTAAACAGTAACCAAACACTGAAATTTTTTGTCTTTTTTGTACCAAACTGGCTTCTTTGCTAAATAGCAAGCTGTATCAAACACTGAAATCTCTGTATTTTTTTTATTGTAGGACAGAATTTTTTTAACAAACGGTCTTCTTTGTTAAATAGCAAGAAGTATCACACACTGAAATATCTGTATTTTTTATATTGTAGGACAGAATTTTTTTTACCAAACAGTGTTCTTTGGTAAATAGGAAGAAGTATCACACACTGAAATATCTGTATTTTTTTTTTTAGAGTAGGACAGAAATTTTTCTGTAGCAAACTGTCTTTTTTTGCTAAAAAGCAAGAGGTATCAAAGACTGAAATATATGTGTTTTTTTGAGAGTAGGACAAAAATGTTTCTGTACCAAACTGGCTTCTTTGGTACATAGGACCAGGTAGCATCAAAAACTGCTATATCTGTATATATACAGATATACAGAAGGCTCCTAACCTGTCTCTGTCACAATCCACGTCTCTCCCTGTTTTTATCCTTCACACAGAACACAAGATGGAGTGACTAACCCCTCCCTCATTCCCTGTATATATGCCTGTGCTCAGATCTCTCCTGATTGGGCTGCTGGGCCTTGCTGTGCATCCTGGGAGCAAATGATTCACTCCCAGCCGTGCCATTCCAACCGGAAATAATGGGCGTTCCCGTCCTCTGTTTTTTCCCTCATTTATTCGGCGAGAACATGACCTCATCACGAATCACAAGGCCGTTTTCGCCTAAATGTTCGGTAAGCCATTTTCAGGGCTCACACAAGCCATAGCGCCCCCTAGAGGCTCTGTCCCTTCAAACGTGACAGAACCTGCTGGATCGGGTGGTTGTCCAACTTTCGCTTGGGGGCACCTAAATTATTAATATATTTGGAAATTTGGGTGTGTACACCATGGCTTCATGTGACACACTCTTTGAAGCAAACTATCCAGCTCTGATCCGGCAGGCCAGGTTGCTTTGGGAAATTTGAAAAAGGAACCAGATAGTATAGTTAGGGTGCATAGTGGACGACGGTGAAGATGACATCTTGCCTAAATGTCTATATCCCTTTTGGGTACTTTGATATTATTCCCTTCCCATTACCTACAATTAGTGCAAAGACTCATTCTCAATTTTATCTGGGGAAATGGTAGGCCACATATCTCTACCTAATTTAATTGAAGAAGGAAGGGGGCCTCTCTGTCTGTACCTCATATCTACAACTACAGTCCAACTTGCTAATCTCTCAGTATGCCATGCTGAGACTTCCCTGTGGGTAGCTAATGAGGCAGCAGAATTGTCTCCTCTCCCAATTGATAATCTCATGCTCCACGGGCACTGGCACCCTTATTTCACAATTTTTCTTTTCCTCTGGATCACCCAAACTATTCAGCTAATGGTGGTCTCACAACTTGCAAAAAGTTTATGAGATGTGATGTCTATACAAGGCCCTAGAAGCTTTGCCTTCTTGAGAAATGCCCATAAATTCAACGGACAGAGATTTTCTGTTATTTGCAGATCAAGTACTGAAACATGCAGAAATGTACCTAACCCATAGAGGCTGATTGTTTTTGAAAGTATTTGAAGGCTACTTTCTAATCCTAAAGGTTATATAACTGTAATCTCCAGCTCCCTATTACCCAAACGAGCTTCCAAACCACATGTCTGTGTCACTAATGGGGAATAGGATTTCTAAAACAAACTTGACCCTAAGCTGTAGCAATCAATATGGGACCACACAGCTCTGAGTTCTTCCAACAGCACTGCCTTTGAGGCAAAATTAAATTGCAGATTAGATGATACATGGTACCTGCAAGGCTTTGGAAATTTTTGAGCCCAGAATGTGTAGGGTGTTCATCTAAGGATACACTTTTTCACATCTGGTGGGAATGTCTGAAGAAACACAGATTCAGGATTGCTATCAGTTAGTGTCTACCCAGTACCAACTATCTATACCAAAAGACCATAAGGTCAATCTACTAAAGCTCAAGCCCAAATTTTGTACATTTCCCCAGTTTCATCTACTCCAATTTATTTTTACAGCAGCTAAACAGGTGCTTGCTTAGGCCTGGAGCTCAACAACTCCTACAGTTACCCAGGTCAAAAGGAAAATGTCCTGGTATCTATCCAATGAGAAAATGTCTGCTATTTTGAATGATAGACATGCAAAGTTTTAGAGAATATGAAAGCAATGGATTATAAACTAGCTGCCATGCAATTTTGTGTATGTTGTGTATATGTATTTAAGTACCTCTGTCTGGAATAGGAGTGTGTTGTGTTAAAAACTTTTTAAAAATTTGATAAAAAATTATTGAAACAAAAAACAAAAATGTATCAAGTCTTACGGTTTGTTTTCTTAAAAAAAAAAAAAAAAACATGACCTGAGTGGGAAAGCCTGTTTATTTCAAACATTCTGTACAGTGGGATGCTTGTTGTAAGGTCCTGGTCAACTGGTAATGCTTACTGTGCTAGACACCAATTCTCTAATGAAATAGCATCTAGGTAACAAGGACTGAGGGAGGACCAGGAGTTCACATGACCAGGCAAGGCCAAGGGGTAATTAAAGGTAACCACAATGCTAGACAGGAGCAAGTCAGGGTCAGATTGAATGGTTATGCACAGAAGACTACAGTCAGATAAGCTATTCATGGCTTGAGAGAGAGTTCCCAGTCATAGTCGGAGTCAAAGGTCATACAAATTAGTCTAGGACCAGGCAATGTATCAAGGGTACAGTACAGAAGCACGGTCAAAATTAGGCAAATGTTGGTGCAGGTGACAGGCAACAACATGACAAACAGATAAGGGGCAATACCATAAGGAACTGTGCAAAAATGTGAAAAAATGAGTGCATCCTTAGCAGGTAAGGCAAATTAATGCTATCACAGGCAAGGTAGACTGAGGAGGTTCAGCTTTATTTGGTTAACAGAGGGACAGGATCTGAGGCAGCTTGGTCATGGCTGCATTTTACCCATCTGATATGAAGGAGCCGAGAACATGTTTTGATGGAATTTGCAGTTCCATGTTTTGCCACCAGATGATCAGCTGCATGCGTGCTATCCTGTACCATGCATGGTGCCACTAAAGGGCAAACAAAGGGCAGCACAGGAGCCATTGCCAGCTGCCCAGACATGTCTCTGAAAAGCATGGGAACAAGAAATAGGTTAGTAACAGCTTAAACTTGCTCCCTGTGGGGAAAGCAGTGATATATTTGAGGTTTTAGATGAATTTTGCATTAGAGGCAGAGGCTCATTGCCAAATCTCTTCAATCAGCAGGGAGCTTAAGCTTTGTTAACTGCAAATTATGCAAGTCATTGTACGTTCTTGACATACTTTAGTATTGAAATTATGACGTCCAATGTGCATTATATTATCCTAACTGCTTTACCTGGCCCTTTTTTTAATGTTGGGGATCTTCAGCTGAAAAAAGACCAGGTACAGCTGTTAGAACAGCCAAGCGAGTAGGTGGAGGTGAGTTTATCTCAGCAGTGTACAAAAGGTTAGAACTAAGAAAAAAAAACCCTTTTTTTTAGCATAAAAGAAGGGTTTTTTTCAGCTTCATTTATTTTCTTTCTGGTTTATCTTTTGTTACCTAAAAATATGCTGTCTTTATCTCCATACATAATATATATCGGCTACCTTGTAATTATCTGTTTCACATAAGACTTACCTGAGTGAATTCCGAATAATTTGGGATGGATAGCAGGTGGTAAGATTAGGCTGAGACTGTGAAGCTGTTAACCGTGCTTGTCGCTGGTTTGGAACTGGAAAAAAAAAAGCTTTGTTGACAAAGGAAATCAGAGCCTACATGTTTGCAAACAATTAAAAAAGTACTGTAAACTTCTTGATGTACAATACTGTAAATGGCAACTATATAAAACAGTAAAAGACATAAGATAAATCAAAGGGCCACATCAAAGGTCTACATCTATATTTGCTTCACAAATATACCAGATTACCCCTTCTTTCACTATGCTTCAGAATATGCTATTAGAGTCCAGTGTACATATTGATTTGTTTAAATTAAACATGCTAACTATATTATAATATATTATATTAAGCATGTCATTCCTGTTAACAAGGAAAACATCAAGGAAATCACTAGACAATGTATGTGTTTTAATTCAGCATCTGAATTCAAAAGTTTTATTCAACAGACTCATGTAACAGTAACAAAAACATTCAATAACAAAGAAAGTAGTAGTTTTTAGCAAAGTTAAGATTTGTCTAGTCCATTTGAAATCTGTGAGCCTGTTGTGTTTTTTTTTCAATAGATAACACAAAGCCCCTGATTCATCAATAAAATCCGCGGTCGCTGGAAGCGCGAACGGCCGCGAGCTTTTTCAGTTGCTGAATAGCGCGACGGTGTACGATTTCAGATCGCGAATACGAATGCGCGAGCGATCATCCGATTCTGCTTGATGAATCAGGGGCAAAGAGTACTGATAGTAAGAAGAAAGGGGTAAAGAAGGAAATATAACAATGAGAGAGATAGTAAAGTAGGGTAAAGAGAGATGAGGTAGATATATGAGTGCATTAGGATAAAAAAGAAGGGTTTGGGGGGGTATGGGGGAACAAATCTAAGTGTGTGAGGAGGTCTACGGCTCAGAAGAAGACAAGTAGTGCTATTTCCCCAGGGAGTGGTATACTGCAGCTTAATTAAGCCTTAAACCTCTCCTAAGTAAGCTGAGGATGACAACTTCAGCAATATCAACGTCGGCTAAAAGCCTCTTCATTGCCTCATATCTCAAAGGTAAGGTCTTCCAAGATCCTCTATGTTTACCTAGCGGGTCTGAATTCATACATGTAGTACCCTATCATTGTGGGAGGTCAAAAATTGTCTAAAACCAGGCTCCTCCAACCGAGGAGGAAAAGAGAGATTGACCAGGATAGGGAGCATTGATGAGAGCATAGGTGAGAGACAGCTAAGGTGGCAACTTCCTACAAATAACCCATGTGGGCCATAAAGCAGGATGATGCATAAAAATGGAAGAAAGGAAAGATACCCTAATCAGGTAGAGATGCTGGAGAGGAAACTCCAAGGCACCTAATTTGGAGTGACACTGCTACCACTCTGCCCACAGAGTATCCTTGCAGCATCCTCCTCCTCCTCCCTATAACTGCCAAGAGAAGTGTCTTTCTTAACATCCCCAGCACTTACTCTGATTATAGAGAATGTGCAGCAGTCAATGAATGGGGTAGTTCCTGATTCCTGGTAGTTCCAATCTTGTCCTGCTATTATCTGCTATTCTTTTTTTACCCTGTAAACTCTGGTGGATTCTCAGGCATGTTTTTTGGCAGTGGTGGTGATTCTATGGCACGCGTGCCAGAAGTGGCATTTAGAGGCCTCTCTGTGAGCAAGTACTCCCCACCTGACTGGCCTCCCATTGGCTGTCCCTCTGTCAGCCCATGCTGGCTGCAAAATTTCCCTTCTCCTTCCCTGGAGTCATCAGTTAACCTTCAAAATACCAGGCTGTGAGGAAGAGAGGCAGCTGATATGTATTGAATCTGATGTGCTTAGATCCAGCATTTAGATCCAGCAACAAGTGTGAAAGTACAGAGGGGGAGAGGAAGGGGTAGGCAGACATGACAAGGGGGTGGGAGATCTTGTATTGCTCTGTCTTGGTGATGTAATGTGAGATATAAATAATATTTTTGATTATTATTATTATTATTATTATTATTAATAATATTATTGCTCTCTGCACCCTACTAGGAAGATGTTGATGCTGTCTTAGTGACATGTCTTAGTTATCAAAAAAAAAATGAAGGTAGTAATTCTGCACTGTGGTGATGGCATCTAGCCCAGATGCTTTAAGGAGGGGATTGGAGAAATTTCTGGGTATATGCCACCTCCTTATTATAAAAGTGGGCCACTGTGAGATACAAGAGCTGAACTAGATTGGCCATTGGCCTGATCCAGTGAGCTCTTATGTTCTTATTAGGTTATCAGTCTTATCAGGTTGGTGCTCTTTTCTGGTGTTGGATTATGTATTGGTTCTGTCATAGAGAATGATTGCTGTGCATGAATAACACCCACACTTATTAACATCTGTTCTGTGTGTCCAGTAGATGAAAGGTTACAATGTCATTGCATAGCAGCAGGTTGTCTTTACCTGACATCACATGATCCGTGTAATGCTCAGAGTGCTGGTACAGGTTGGTGTGCAGGATTAAACTCTCAATGGCCTGTGTGTGTGCTATATGAAGGAACAGGACCGACATGGCACTCATTGTACTAGGATTGTCAGGGGGAACTTTGTATTGGCTGCTGTCCATAAGAACCAACCTGGGCTCCTGCTAATGGGAAAATGAGAGCTTGTATGGAAGATCGAGGTCTGCACGCCTTCTGTGTATGGGAAATGTGCCCTACACCTTCACTTCAATTTATTTATGTAAATTCCCCATAAAAAAAGGTCCAACCCGTATACAGCGGAGGCGAATCAAAGGTAAGAAATGCACTCAGATGCCTTTTTCAGAGCAGCCCAATAGCTGGTGGTCAGTGGAACATTGCTCCCTTGTGCTGGTGGGGTCCGCAAATTCAAAAGGAACCTCAGCTAAGAATTACTGTTGATTCAGGGAATATCCATTTCTTTAGCGTTAAATAATAGTGTTAGCTATTTTTATTATATAGATTTGTATTGGGTGATTTATTTTTTTTAATTTTGTGTTTTTGTAGACTCCAAGTCTTGAACATCCAAAAATGAGTACAGCAAAAAAAGCAAAAACAGATAGTGGAAGATCATTCCAAGAGGCCTGGACTGAGTCATTTGGCATGATTGAATGCAATGGGAAAGCGTTATGTATTCTGTGAATGAAACTGTCAGATGGCACTTTGACACCAACCACAAAAGTGTTGTCAAACTTGGTGAAACTGAAAGAAAACATTTTTTTGAAGGGAAATTGAGGAAATATTATTCCCAGTATCAGTTTTTGCAACTATTCTTTTAGAACAAATCATCTGACAGCTGCCAGTTTTCAAATTAAACTGTGTATAGCAAAACATGGAAAGCCCCTCTCTGATGGGGATATTATCAAAACGGCAATGTTGTCTGGAAATAATTCTCTTTTTCTCATGATTTTCCAAACAGAATTAAAATTATTCAACACATGGCTAGTGATTTTAGTCAGCAGCTCACCACTGACTTACAAAAGGCAGCCTGTTACAAAAGCACAGATATAAATAATCAGGCAAGACTAGCCACCTAAGCGTTACACTGAGGTCTAGATTTCTGTACCAAAAGTGATCCACTGTTTTTCATGAATTTTTTTTTTAAATTGTAGACCTGTAACTTACAGAAATATGTCCGAACAGGGGTTCTAGTAGATAATATGAATATAAAAAATGTTTG
>NC_092860.1:63421329-63510442 GCF_032062135.1 Pyxicephalus adspersus
CGGACGATGATCGATGGAGGACGACGCTGGATGAGCACAGGGGGACCAGGTAAGTAAGGATGTACAAAATCTCGGGCTTAACCATCCTTGCAGTTTTTTTTTGCCCGAGCGAAGGTCGGGTTTAACTGCAAGGAGGCTAGCAGAAAATTATTGGTGTGTTGGTGACTTCATGAGAGAAGAGCTGGTGAAACTGGTGTCTTTGCCTGAAGAAGCACAAGGGATAGATATCTACAATGCTGTGGTGGAGGTTTTTTTGTCACAAGATCAAGACTGGAAAAAGTGGTTTCAATTACTAGTGATGGGACACCTTCTATGGTGAAGGGAATGTCTGGTTTCATACAGTTCTTTGTTGAGGAAACAAAACATCAATTCATTCAGTTCTATTGTATTATACATTAAGAAGTTCTTTGTGCCAGGGAAAGCAGCAAAAAAGATGTCACAAAAATGGTGAATTACATCATGGCTCGTGCTCTGAATTTTCCACAGTTTCAAGCACATCTTGAAGAGATTCAGGCACAGTATATTTGTTTACCTATGTACAATAATGTCCGGTGGTTGAGCAGAGGACGAGTCCTAGAGAGATTTGTAGCTTGCTGGATGAAATTAGGCTGTTTATGAATGAAAAAGGGCAGGAATATCCACAGCTCACTGAAATGGCCTTGCTTACCAACCTCATTTTTTTTTACAGATTTTACACTATACGTTAATGTACTGAACAAACAACCACAAGGTGTTGTGATATCAAAATCATTTGAGAGAAAACTTCAGGTTTTTGAAAGGGACATTGAAAGTGGGCTGTTGAAATATCTAAAAATGCATTTAGAAAATTCTACATTTGCAGAAAATTCTACAAACCATCAAGGAATCTCCAAGGAATTTTCCAGCATTGTAGCAGCTGCAAAGATGAATTTTAGAAACAGATGTTTACAGTTCCGTAAAATGGGAACAACCCTGTGTGAAACACTAGAGAAGATAGAAGGGATGACAGCACAGTTAGTTTTGAAAATGAAATCATTAATGTGTGGAACTCTCTGCCACTAGGGTCACTGGTTCATCATCCCTTGACGGGTGCTCTGGTGAAAAACGGAGACACTTAGACTCTGCACCCCAGGTAATCCCTCACTTGCCAGGGGGTGTAGCCCTAACAGAAGTATCCACCAAAAACATGCAGGCATCCGGGCATAGCTCTCCACTGGAAAAAAACTATGCAGGCAGATGAGTTATAGATGAGTTATATATATAACTATGCAGTCCCTGAGTTAAAGATCTCCATGCAAGAGGTCTAGAGCAGCTACTATCAATTGTAGAACCATTTCCAGACCCTGTCCAGCCCACAAGTGACCATGGCCAATGTGCCAGTTCATTCTGCCAGTTCTGGTGCCCAAACTCATTTTGCTCTTGCCAACCCGGTTTTCAGGAGATCAAAGCCAATTCCTAGCCTTTTGCAATGCATTCTGACTCTACTTAACATCCCATGCACTTACTCTAAGGCTGTGCACAGTTTAAGGGGATCTGCCCTAACCTGTGCTTGAACATGAACTTGCCTGCCGACGGCCCTACCCTGTGCCTGGACTAGGACTATGTTTGCCGGCTGCCTGCCCTGACCTCAGTCCGGATAAAACTTGCTTATTGCTGTCATCCTACTCAGTCGCTGTCCCTACACCAAAGCCCTTTGTCCTGCTCACCCCTGGTGGGGAGAGTCTGGGGGTCGCAACCTGCTGTTCTCCCAACAAAGTAGTCTGGTGGCCACTAGGGTCACTGGCACATCATCTCTTGCAGGGTGCTCTTGTGAAGACCAGGAAACACTAAGACTCCATGCCCCAGGCAATCCTGCAACACCTGCAAGGGGGTGTAGCTCTAACAATCTGCCCAGATGCCACACAAACATTTTTTTTTAAATATTTTAAAACTGCAACAGAAAAAAACCATAGAGAAACATCATTGGATTGAATATATCAATAGTTGTCCATACTGAATCATACATATAACATTGTTGGTTTCCAAAAGTAGTTATGTGTTTTACAGAGCTTCCTCTACTTCATCAGACCAGAAACCTGTGCTAATTCTGTCAGGTTTGCACAAAATTCATCAAGCAATATAACAACTTGATACAGTCACATAACTTTGTGTTGTTTGAAAAGCTACCATAAATTAAGTAGGGCTGCTGTGCCTCTAATCATAATGACATAAAGATTCCCCTCTATAAGGACATTTGTATCCCCCCAAAAAAGAAAACATTTAGCTGGGGGGGGGGGTGAGAAATTCAGAAAGTCTCCACTGATGATGGTACTCAAGAAACCCCCCCCCCCCCAAAAAAAAAAAAAAAAAAAACTATCACATCAGGAGTTGGGAGGAAGAAGAGAACACTGATTAATAACCTGTGCAAACCATATTACCAGAGGGTCCAAGAGTCACTCTGCTTTTAAATAAAGCAGGTATTTATCAGGTATAGTACTTATTTAAAAGCAAGGTGACTATGTCTTTGGTAATGTCACTGCTGTTGAAATTTTAAATTATTTATAATAAATTACTCATATTTTAATCGTTTAACATTGTGGTGTACATACATATTTATATTAAACCACATTTTGTAGGTGCCAATTCTTTCTTATATATATTATGTAAGGGGGGTATATCACAACAAACAAATAGGTGATCTTTATCATAGGCACCATTTTTCCTTTGATCCAGATGCCCCATGATACTGCTCAAACTTAAGGATACTCAAGCTGCCTCTCGAGTTGGGGACCCTGGTTATTCCACAATAAAAAAACAGAGAGTTCAAATATTTAAAGAAGGAACTCTGGATTTTAACAGGCAATAAGTACATTTTTAAAATGGGTAATATATAGAGATGAGTGAATTTCTCAAAAATTCAATTCGGCCAGTTCGCCAAATTTTCTGAAAAGACTGGCACAATGACAGACAGAGTGTGGAGGTGGCGGCAGCATCAGGAGGCCACAGAGTGGCACAAGGACATAGTGTGGAGGTGGCGCAGCAGCATCAGGAGACCACAGAGCGGCAAGGTGACATAGTGTGCAGATGGCAGCAGCAGCATCAGGGGACAACAAAGTGACCCGGTGACAGACTGGGGAGGTGGGTGGCAATACCAGTACCTGCTGACGAATGTGGGTGAAAGAAGGAGCACTTGGCATCTGATGTGTGGCATCAGGCGGGTTGCAGCATCAGAGTAGTGGCTGAGGCAGGTAGCCAGAAAAAAACGGTCTCTTTTGTCAAGGTTTGGGTCAGGCGGCATGGATCATCTAATTAGATGCATCAGGCATTGGTGGGTGGAAATCCTGGCTGATCCACGATTCATCTTGACAAAGGTCAGTCTCTCCACATTTTGGGTGGTCAGGCGAGTTCTTCTTGGGGTAACTATGGCCCCTGCCGCACTAAACACCCGCTCTGTTGCCACACAACTGGCCGGCCAGGACAGCTTTTCCAGGGCAAACCCGGCCAGTTGCGGCCACATATTCAGTTTGGCTGCACAGTAGTCCAGCAGATCTTCAATGACAGCTGGCAGGGTGCACTCCAAGTATGCCACCACCTGCTGGTTCAGGTTCTGCTCTATGTCTAGCTGCTGGTCAGTAGTTTCTCCACTATGCGGGTGCAGAAAGCTGCTCATCAGCTACTCTGGACTCCAGCTGCTGCTGATGGAGCTGGTACTGCTCCTGCCACCCCACCCCTCCACAGCAGCCATGGCAGTGGAACGTGAGTGCAGAGGGCTCCCCCGGTCGGACCTGGGAGAAGATGGACGATGGCGCAGATAAGCGTCGGCCAACTGACTACATAGGATGTCTCTGTAGTAGTTCAGTTTGTCCTTCCTCTCAGCGGGTGTAAAAAAGGCCCCCATTTTGGACCGGTAGCGAGGGTCCAACAAGGTGGAAAGCCTGAAGTCATCCCTCTGCCGAATTGTGACAATTCGGCTGTCACTGTGCAAGCAAGTGAGCATGCAGCGGGCCATTTCTTCAAGCGACTCGGAGGGACTCCCTGCTTCCATCTCCACTGCATACTGCCATGGTGTGTCTGAGTCCTCTGCCTCGTCTTCCTCATCTCCCTCTTGCTCCCATTTCGCTATACATTGCCATGGCTCCAATGTCCTCCTCCTCCTCCAGTTCAGCCCCTACAGGGCTCATGTGGCAGTGAGATCTAGGCGCCATGTCTCCAGTTCCCTGACCAGCCAGATTTACCAGCATCTGTTCCAGGACATGAAGTAGTGGAAAGACGTTGTTCATTCTGTAGTCGTGGCGACTGACAAATAATGTGGCCTCCTTAAAGGGCCTGAGCAAACGTCAGGTTTCACGCATGAGCTGCCACTGGCTGACATCAGTTATTTTCCTGTCCGCTTGGGTCATCAAGAATTTGTTGATGGCCTTTCTCTGTTCGTATAGTCGGTCCAACATAAGGAGGGTGGAATTCCAATGGGTGGAAACGTCACATATCAGCCTATGTTGGGGGATGCCATTCTGCCGCTGCAGCTCAAGGAGGGTGTGCTTTGCGGTGTACAAGTGGCTGAAGTGCATGCAAAGTTTCCTGGCTATTTTTATGATGTGTTGCAGATGGGTGGAAGACTTCAGGAACCGCTTGACAACCAGATTGAATACGTGTGCCATGCAGGATGCATGGCTCAGCCTTCCTTGACGCAGCGCAGACACAATGTTCTTCCCGTTGTCGGTCACCATGGTTCCGATTTTGAGTTGTCGCAGAGAAAGCCATGATTCGATCTCTTGATGAATCACACAGAGCAGTTCCTCCCCTGTGTGACTCTGTTCCCCCCGGAAAACCGGGTGCAGAACAGCGTGACACCACCGTCCCCTGCACATGTGGTATGCTGGAGGGGTACTGTGAATTGTCCCTGCAGTGGAGGCTGAGGACACGGTGGAGGATGGGGAGGCAGAGGCGGACGTTGTTGCAGGACCAGCGGCGTGAGAACGTGGAGGTGGAAGTGGTGTCACCTGGCCAAGTTGCTGGTGTGACTGTGCAGGAATCACATTCACCCAGTGGGCCGTAAAGGACATGTATTGTCCCTGACCGTAGTTACAGCTCCACACGATGGCACTGCCGTGCACTTTGGCAGACACCGACAGGCCCAAGGACTGGCCCACCTTCTGTTCTACATATTTGTGCAGGGCTGGTACTGCCATTTTTGCAAAGAAATGACGGCTTGGGATTCTCCACCTCGGCTCGGCACAAGCCATCAGTTCTCTGAAAGGTGCAGAGTCCACCACTTGGAAAGGGAGGGACTGCAGCACCAGCAACTTGGACAGGAGCACATTCAGCTTCTGTGCCGTTGAATGAGTGCATGCATACTGTTGTCTCTTGGCAATCGCTTCGGTGATCGATTGCTGACGGAATGACTGACGAGGAGTAGGAGAAGCAGGAGCATCTGGACCAGCAAAAGATGGAAATGACATACAGCTCCCTTCAGCTGAGGTGGTGGAGCCTTGACTGCCTGAAAGCCGGTGCGTGCCATTGAGTGATGCAGCGGTTGCTGCTGCAGGCTGGACCACCACATCGGAGCCACGGTTCTCCCAGGCCACTTTATGGTGATGCTGCATATGTTGACGCAGGGCCGTGGTGCCAACATTGGCAGCCTGGCAACGCTTCACCTTCTGACCACATATTCTACATATGGCCATGTTAACCTCCTCCGGCGGCTTAACAAAAAACTGCCACACCGCCGAGAAGGTGATTTTCCCCCCAACACTCCGCACTGACTGACTGCTACTGCCG
Source organism: Pyxicephalus adspersus (assembly GCF_032062135.1). Classification (NCBI taxonomy): domain Eukaryota; kingdom Metazoa; phylum Chordata; class Amphibia; order Anura; family Pyxicephalidae; genus Pyxicephalus; species Pyxicephalus adspersus. The sequence goes on from NC_092860.1 coordinate 63,427,066, forward strand.
CTGCCTCCGTGAAACCCTGCACCACTACTTCCTGGGCAGGTAGGCTGCTGCGAAGCAGGTGGTCTACCCCGGGCACGTTTGGCCCCCGATCTCCCACTGCTGCCACCCTGCTGATTACCAGCCATGCTACCACCTTGCTGGCTCAGCCGCTGCCTCACAGGCAAGCTGCCACCCTCTTCTCCTGATGATGATGAAGCCCCTTCTTCACCCGGCTCCCAAGTGCGATGGCCTCCATCATCATCATGGAGTAGTGTATGCACGTCACTGATGTCCTCCTCAACGGTCTCTGGGTCGGGAGCCTGACCGCTCACAACACCACATCCCCCGCCTTTCTCCTCATCACTACTTGCCCGCCTAGCAGGGAACGCGGCGGATGTCTTCCCCAAGGGTTGGGCAGTAGCTGCTGACTGTCCTCTATTAGCTCGTCCTCGCTGTATAGTGGAGCTGAGCCCACAGCATATAATATTTCTGTGGCTTAGGGAACAGCAAAGGACAGAGGCAAGTTGAGGACAGGTGAGGGCACAGGGTCTGCTTCCTGGCCATGCCAACTAAGGGTTGTGTCTGACGAACCCACCCACTGTTTGCTGGGGGTGTCTGATGTCACTTGGGATGAAGTGGATGACCGAGTTAACCAATCAAGAATCCCTGGGTTGCTGGTCAAGACACGACCGCTAGATGACACCGGGAGCTCAGGCCTCTCGCTGCGACTCTTGCTGACACGCCCACTTACTCTGCTGAGACCTCTGCCTGCGCCAGAAACATTTAGGCCTCTGCCACTCCTCTGTGAATGGCCTGCCACTTCTCTGTCTGACATACTTTTACTTGAACTAAAAAAATTGAAAGCAAATTAAAACACACCTAAAAGTGACGATTTTTGTACAGAAATAGGCCAATAAACACTTTTATCACAAATAACTGCAACAGTGAACTGGGTATATTTTTTTCTTTTTGTACTCAAATACGTCACTAAATGCTTTTTCCACATATAACTGCAGAAGTGAACTGAGAATATATTTGTATTTTTGTACTGAAAAACGTCACTAAACGCTTTGACCACATAACTGCAACAGTGAAGTGCATGTATATTTTTCTGGATATATAAATTGATGGAATGACAGAGCTGTATAATGGCTATTTGGATCCCCAAATAATCTTTCCCTGCACTTGTAAATCGCTTTTCTAGCACTGTCCCTAGCGCCTTCTGACGTCTCTCCCTACACTAAGATGCTGTGAAATAATTCCTCCCTATCCTTTCCCTGCACTTGTAAATCACTTTTCTAGCACTGTCCCAAGCGCCTTCTGACGTCTCTCCCTGCACTAAGATGCTGTGAAAATATTCCTCCCTATCCTTTCCCTGCACTTATAAATCGTTTTTTGAGTTTTTTTTAACACAATCAGGTTCCTCCTAACACTCTCCCTAGCACCTGACATGTCTCTCCCTGCACTCAGAACGCTGTAAAATGTCCTAATCCAAGATGGCTGAGGCTATTTAAAGGGGTGTGACATCACAGGGCTGTCTGGCCGCTGATTGGCTGCATGCATGGCATTATGGGTCATCCCGCCTTCCCAGAGTTCCTTGCCCCATGACCCCACACATGTAGCCGCCATTTTAGAAAAAATTGCGATTCGTTTCAATGCATCGTAAGGAAATTCAGATTCGTTGCGAATCAAATTTTTTCTGAAATTCGGATCGAATTCCACTTCGTCAGCTTTGATTCGCTCATCTCTAGTAATATACTAATTTTAATGAGGTGTATCTGGCCAGATCAGGAAAGTGTGAGAAGGTTCCAATGAGCTAAATATGTTTTATTTCTACTCATCAAAGGAAAAAAAGGATTGAAAAACACCTTGGTCAGGTCAGGCAAGAAATTTTATAGATTAAGAAGCCTATGTGAGTGGATAGGTTTGTTCCAAATGTTGATGGGGACACTGCAGGAGTGAAACATTTAAGGCAGAGCATTTGAACCCAACAGCTTGCCCAATAGATTGGGAAGAGAGACAAATAGGAGGTTGTCTGTGACTGCAGCAATATTTTCTGTCGAACCCAATGAATGCCAGCAGGGGTTCTAAGATCAGAAAAAAAGAGAAGCAAGGAAAGGGGGCATCTCCTCCCAAAATTAAAAGGCCTGGCCTGAAAACAGCAAGTTGTTCCAAAACATTAATTAAATGGTCATCTAATAAACTGTTAACAGTGTCCTGCCCATGGTGTCACAATACATATGCCACAACTGCCAGGAGACTGAAATTCTACAAGTTATCATAGCTGCTTGGAGACCTCTAAATCTAAGGGAATTAGTATTCTCTTGTCAGCAACCTGAACACGCTGTCTGTGTCCGCTTACAAAATTGTATGGTTTTCAGGTGCTTGTATATACAGTTATTTCTATATCATCTCATTCCTTGAGGTGTAGTCGCCTATTTCTAGACAACAATAACCTACACAGTGTTTAAACCGTATCCAAAATTTACATATAAAAATGTTTTTTTCTGCAAACCGTATGCGTCAGAAGCATGAGTGGGAGTTGATGTTTTTTCAAGCAGTCCTATTTTACAGACGCATTTTGCCCTTTATAGGCTTTTTCAGGGGTAGCTGTGTGCTTTTATGTATAGGTTTGTGTACAACCTAAATACATTAATCAAAATATAGACAAAGTTTAGCATATTGTCATGATTAACCAAGAATAATGCATACAAACTTTAGCTGATATGAATAAATATATATACAGGTATCTTACATACAAATTGCATACATATAGTAAATTATAGAAGTATGATCATAAGTTACAGAAAATATTTTGTCCAATATTTTGATGATATATCCTTTCGTTCTCAATATTGTGCCTTTTAGTTCGTCTGGTGTTCAATGGAATTTGTCAAAAAGGTTATCATAACTTACATTCGCTGTGATACAAAAACTTGAGGAAGGTCTTCTATGGTATTTTGAATAGTGGCTGTTCCTTATTGGTCTAGTTATTTAGGTATAAATGTATATCTGTTGTAAATGAAAACTGTGTTTTTGTATCACAGCGAATGTAAGTTATGATAACCTTTTTGACAAATTCTATTGAACACCACACAAACTAAAAGGCACAATATTGAGAACTAAATGATATATCATGACTAGATGGACAACATATTGTCTGTAACTTATGGTCATACTTCTATAATTTACTATATGTATGCAATTTGTACGAGGGGGTGCTGAAAAGTTCCTGGCTTTGCCCCCTTCCAGATGAAATAGAAAAATGAGTGTGGGGGCAAAGGACATAATCTTATTATGTACCTGTGCAAATATCAGGTCTTTGCGATTCTTAAAAGTGTTTTTTTTTTAGTGAGAAGCTATGATGGCACAAGCAAGTTTCACGTTGTTGCAGTTAAGAGCCGTAATGAAGTTTTTGTTTCTCGAGGGAAAGTCAGTAAAGGACATTCACACTGAGATGTCACAAACACTGGGGGAGAAGTGTCCTTCCTACAGCACTGTCAAAACCTGGATATCTCGTTTCAAGACGAGAGTGGGCGCTCCCCAACCTCAACTGATCTGGCAACCTGCAATGCTGTCCATTAGCTGATTATTGAGGACCGGCAAATATCCACAAAAAAGATAGCCTAGATACTTGACATTTCATAGGAGTGTGTTGGGTTTGTTGTCACGACTATCCTAGACATTTCAGCAAACTGGGTGCCGAAATGCTTGAACAGTGATCAGAAGAAGGAACGAGTTGAGGCATCCCAAGCCATTTTGGCCCATTTTGAAGCTGCACAGGACTTTTTGGCTAGGTTATTGACTGAGGATGAAACCTGGCTCCACATCTATGATCCTGAAACCAAGGAACAGTCAAAGGAATGGTGCCACAGCGGGTCCCCGCTGCCGAAGAAGTTCCGGATCCAGAAATCAGGCAAAAAAGTCATGGCGTCCATTTTCTGGGACAAAGACTGTATTCTGTTGGTGGACTACCTACCTCAGGGCTTTAGTTTCACTGGACAGTATTATGCTAAACTCCTAGATCAGCTGAAGGAGGCAATTAGGACGAAACGCCGTGGAAAGTTGACCAAAGGGATCCTTTTTTGCAGGACAATTCACCTGCACACACGTCCAACGTTGAGCCTGCCAAATTGAACACCCTGGGTTTGCAATTGGTCTACCATCCTCCCTACTTACCTGACCTGGCCCCTTCGGACCATAATCTGTTCCCAAATTTGAAGAAACACCTAAAGGGCCAAAGTTTTGAAAACATTTCTGATGTCAAAGATGCTGCCGAGAGTTGGTTTGTGGCCCAACCAAAGGACTTTTATTTAAATGGTGTAGAAAAGCTGCAACTACGCTGTACCATCAGTCTCAGGGGCGAATATGTTGGATAAATGTGTTATTTCATAACTCTGGTTCTCTTCTTTCTGGGCAAAGCCAGGAACTCCTCAGCATCCCCTCGTATGTAAGATACTTGTATATATATTTATTCATATCAGCTAAAGTTTGTATGCATTATTCTTGGTTAATCATGACAATATGCTAAGATATGTCTATATTCTGAATAATGTGTTTAGATTGTACGCAAACCTGGAAAAAAAAGCACACAGCTACCCCTGAAGAAGCCTATAAAGGCTGAAACGCGTTCGGTAAATAAGGCTGCTTGAAAAAACATCAGCTCCCAAACTTGCTTCTGACACATACAGTTTGCAGAAAAAAAAATTGGATACGGTTTAAACACTGTGTAGGTTATTGTTGTCTAGAAATAAGCGACTACACCTCAAGGTATGAGGTCATATAGAAATAACTGTAAATACAAGCAATTTCTGTTTGTTGTATAACATACTATGAATGTGAGAAATTTAATTTTGTTTTTGATTACCAAAAAAACCCTACTTGTCAATTTTTGTGGATGTTTGAAATGTTGAAAACTTCGTTGGGTTGGCAAAAAATCCCATTAAAGGGACAATACACATACTAATATCTTCTCCCACTGACTCTTCCCTTAAGCCTCCCCTCCTTTTCTTAGGCTTATACACTGAATGCTGTAATGTGTGCAGAATGTTGTACTTTACATACCATGACTGCTGCACTAAATATACTACATAATCCTAACCGCTGAATTCTGTATGCTACATAGTCTTGGCCAAGCTGTTCATAAAGCTTATATCCCTAGATCCTAGATTGTTAGGGTTCCGAAAGCCTGACCAAAAAAAGATAAAAGATTGGGAAGGTTTCTTTGGTCCACCAGATATATGTCCAGATTTTACCTTGTGAAGGTAAATCACAGGTATTCTATGTAATCAAGAAGCATTATGCTGCCATTAGCTCAGTATAATCCCAGAATTGTGAGGGAACAGAGCTTCTCGAAACAAACACTGCACTATATGTGTTTGCTGTAACATCGGTAAAGTGCTGAATTTTGATCTTGCTCTAGTCAGTCAGAAACTTGAATGAGCCAATTAGTTGCTCAGCCAAGCCACTGTTTTATTATTGTTTGCTGAAATCGCTGCATTAAAGATATAGTCCAGAGCATGCAGTTCATTATAATTTTAAGCCTGTTGTCTCATGTTTGGTCCATACTGACACTCCATTGCTTTACGCAATCCCACAGCATGTAATCAAGTCCAAACACAATGTATTTTCTGCCAGGTTTGCAAAGTGATTTGCTAATTTTTACTGACTAATTTTTAAATGATAAGGTTGATATGTGCAATTAAAGCCAGGTAAAAAACATTATTCACATTAATAATATATTTTGATTATTACCTGCAAAACTTTTCATCATGACATAATCACCAAAGTCAGTGTTTGATCTTGTAAATTTTTCCAGGTCTACAAATGGAGGCCGAGCTGGTTTCCTTGGCTTCAGTCTGAGTACATCTTCAGTTGGCAAAACTTTTAGCCTTGGTGGGCTAGACTTTTCAAATTTTGTCTTATTAGTTGCTACAGCATTATCTGGAATGTTTGTTGATATTTTATGATGAGAAATGTTTACAGATGGCTTTGGTACTGGTAAAGTCTTAATAAAAGGCAGTAAAGGTCTTTTAGCAGATGTGTCCTGATAGTTTGAAGAGTTACTTTGAAATGAGAAACTTTGGTGTGATTGTAATTGATTCACTGTAGTATTTAAAGGGTCACTCTTTGGTAAGCTTGCTAATTCTGGAGAAGATATAGCTTTAGGCACTGGCTTCTGGAAAAAGTGGTCATTTTTAATTTGAATATTTGGTTTTGCTGGTATAACAGGTTTTGCTCCAGGTCGTACTTGTGTAATAGGCTTAGCACCGGGATTTTCTCGAAACTCTCGTTGGAATGTTGATTGAATAATTTTGAAGTTATCAGAATTTGCCTAAAAAGGTAATGAATTTTAGAGTAATAAAAATATAAAGTTATTAGCAGATTGTCACAGTTTACATACAATTGACTATTTTTCAGATTTATTTAACCTTAACCCCACATTTGGATTTCCCATTTCCTATACATAGAAAACCAAGGTAACAGTAATTTTTCTGTATTTAAAATATGGCTTGCAGTTCCTAGAACCATGTTCAGTTGGTGAACCGCTGATTAATTAATGCTACCTATGGGAATTTATTGCTGTTATTTGTGCTTATCATCTAAATTCATGATTTTGACACATGTTGACAAAAGTGGTTTTTATTTTAAAATTACACATAGTAGAATGTCAACTAAAGGCTGAAGAATGCAGACACATAGCATGTGTGTATAAACTCCCTCACTAAACATCAGGGGTTTATGCACACATGCTATAAACACAACCACTTTTTGGCATTTACCATCTATGTTGAGGTCTACAGGTAAAAGATACAACTGTGAAGTCCAAAAAGACAGAAACTTGTTCTAATGTGATCATTTATAAAATGCCATAGATGATTCGTTGAGAGTATAACACCTGATAAACATAATGTTTTGTATGCAATGACAAAGAATACAAAGTATATCCTTTTGTATTACCTAGGTATGCATGCTCAGTTTAAAACCACCAATATCACCAAATGGGGTTTTTATAAATCTAGTATCTCAAATTCAAAATTTTGCATAGGGTGCTTTCCTATGATTCTCAGTCTGGCAATATTGTACATTAGGAACCAATATCAAATATCCTTACCACAATCCAATGGACAAGCTGTATACCCACACAATGGGGGAAGAAAATAAAGCATGTTTTCCCTTAAGGGTCAATGAATTTGTTCTAGAAATTGGGTGCAAACAGTGCTCCACTCAGCGGCTGGAGACATCTCTTGCCATATCTGCCCAAACCATTACAGGGCAACCCTCATGTCCTCATTGCTGCCCAGATCATGCTGCACTAACCAATACACAAGCTGATACTCTAGTGCGCATGCACTGTTCAGTGATGGCTCTTTTTCAGCTACCAAAGTCCATAAGCAGGAACTCAAAATATTTGACTAGATTTATATAAATCCCATTCAGTTATGTTGGTAAGCTGAGCAAGGATACCTGGGTTAATACACAAGGATGTACCTGAAACCCTTTCGTGTTGCATACAAAACATTATATAAGACATGCCTGATGGTGGTTGGCCCATTTTTAAAGGGCCAACTTATTCACCTATTCATTGCTGCCATTTTTTCACTACAGCACCACCACCAGGCACCTCTTATATAGTTGCTACTCATACATTATAAGGTAATACTTTTTTATCCCTCAATACTTCTTACCATTCTGTTTATCATATGTTTTTTGCTGTCAATAATAACCAGATCTGTACTATTGTACCTATTGTACATATCAACTGCAAGCAACCTCCTACACATTTAAGTGTCATCTGCTCAATTATCCCTTTAGTTACATGGGTTACTAGTTAATATACTTTAATCAGTAGAAATATAATTGGATACAACATTATTAATATAATAAAAAACCATTTCTTCAATGCATTATTTATTTATTTTCATGAACTACACTCTAGCTCTCCTATACATTCATATATACATTACATATCCTTCATTGATCATCATGTAGATTAAGGATATAGACATCTTTATACAATATCCCAATGTTAATAATACAATATCTTAAGACTTTATTTGATTCTTAGTATTTTTTACATAATTCATACTACCTTACTAATTCATAATTCATACTAAACCCACCTAAACTAAAACACACTTTTTAAATCTTTTACCCATCTATAATTTGGTACCATCACCTAATTGTACAACTATTTCTAATTCCCAGCATCCATTTTGAGGCTACCTTACAACCGAGCTGCGGTATTTATTCATGTTTGTTTTTTTAATCGTACATCTAAAAGTAAGTACTCGTTATGATATTATTATTCAATTATGTACCAACTATTATAGAACTAAACTATCATCACACATATGTCATTACTTTATGTTACTATTTAAGTTCTTGTTAGCCAAGGCATATTTTGATAATTATGTAAGCTTTTTTATCAGTAACTAAAATTCTTAGCTTATCTGACTCTGTAGGTTTCAGCATATACAATTACCTGAATTGTTCAACACTAACTATATGTAATCTGTGTGACATATTACCATTGTCTGTGTTCTTTTTTGGATTACCACTATAACAGTTTAACTATATGTGTAACAAATGCTAATTTTGAATATTTAATTAGCCAATATTTGTCTTATTTATTTATGATATTTTTGTATGCAGTGTACAATCTGATGTTCTTAAGTCCCCTGAGGAAGCCTTTCTAGGCGAAACGTGTCAGGAAAGGCCACATTTTTCCACAAACACCACAGCTTTGAACACAGTGAATACTTTGTTGAGTTTATCAGGTCCTAATGTTGACCTCCCCTCTCTTCAACTCAGAATAAGGGGACGGACTAATTTGATGTTTTATTATTGTATTGAAAGTGTTTTGTATGCTATGAATATAACCCACTATTTCAATAATAACTATTGTTTAGCCTAGAAAATCATTGCTTATTCTCTTTCTTCTTGTATTTATTGATATGATATCAGTCCAGTCATTTTTATGTGATTGTTTCTCCTTGTTCACTTTGTCTTGTCTTGTGTCTTTCCTTTCAGGGTAGCGTTCCCTCTCCTCCATATGCATTGCAGAGGAAAGGGTTTTCCTTTCAGAGGCGTTCCTGGTGGGGGGAGGAGCCATCAGCACGGGACTCGAGAGAGAGTCAGGCTTAGTGTGCCTTCTTGACCTCCTAAAATGACCTAGTAGCCAAAAAAGTTTGCTGACCCCTGACCTAGAGGGAGGGACAGATTGTAGAAAAGAGACATAAGGCCACTCGAATATTTGTGTCTATTTTACACTTTCTAAGCCTATGAGATGTGGGGGGGGTGGGGGACCCAATAAGCTGTATAAAGGCAAGGGAGACACCATAGACGCTCACAATGGAGTATCAATTGTGACACGATACACGAAAAGTTGCACAATCCCCTCTGTCTACCTAAGTTCAAGTAAGCTATGTTTAGGAATATGTGGCCTCCTATTGCCCCCCAAAAAATTGAGAATTATTCTCTGTAATATCTGCAGGTAATGAGAAGGCACAGAAATGGGGAAGAGATTAAAAGGAGACAATAGTTTAGGCAGGATGTTCATCCTTACTACCGCTATATGCCTTAGACAGTAGTACTTTTTCCAAAATTCCAGTAGTGACTGGGCCTGTTTAGTAAAAGCTGGATAATTAGCCTTAATAAGAGTTTATTACAAATCAGTAATGCACTATTTACCCAGGTAAATCAATTTAAGGGGCTCACAACAGAAAGGGAAAGACTCTTTAAGCTGAGAGACTGAACGTATTATGATTGTTATCAAGACACATTTACAAGGAGATTGAGTAATGAGACCACAGCAAGTAAACTGATTTTATGATAAGGTCCAGTCAATCCCAAACAGGGTGACTGCAAACAGCTAAGGCTAAAGCTACGTGCACATGTCCAATGCTTCTCGTCTGATAATTGGCTCAGGGCCAATATCAGATGGCATTCTTGCATGTGTACAGCGCCCGTCGTCTGTCGTCCTAACGACCATCCTAGCGGGTGATGGACAACGAACGATCGTAATGGAAGTGAAGGGGGAGGGCAGGGCAAATCTTTCTTTTCTTTCTAGGTAACAAAAATTAGGGGTAAATCTCTCTGACAGATGCCTGGAAGTTGTAGACCTCAAAAGGGGCTCCATCCAACAGCAGCAACCACATATATCCCCACTATCTGTACCCCACAGGGGAACCTGTTTCCATGCTCCATAACATTATGAGGGTTTTTCAACAATACTACTCAGAGTTATACAACCTCAATCCCACCCATACCCTCCAGAGTTCATTACAGGAATACATAGACTCCACTGCCTTACCAAAATTTGAATCGGACATTGCCTCATCCAGAGACACCCTTCACAGAAAAGGTGGCCATTAAGACCACACCGACAGGTAAATGTCCCGGCCCATATAGGTTTACACCACAGTTCCACAAAATCCACTCCCATAATCTAGTATCGTTTTTAACAAAGGTTTTCTCCTCAATATCCGATAATACCCTGTTCCATGCTCAAAGTCTAGAAGACTATATCAATGTTCTTCCTAAGGCTTTATTTATGGATGGGAAGCAAGGGATAAAACCCTTAAGACATAAGACAGGGCCACTAGGGGGCGCTACAGTTTGCTTGAGAGTAGAGTGAGCCCTGAGAAGGGCCGAGGTGCAGAGTCTAAGCAATAACCAGGTGTTCTCCAGAGCCTCTGATGGTAAGGATCTTGCGCTGCTGGTTACTGTCAGGTTGCGGTCCTTGGGCACACCAGGGTGGGCAGGATGAAACAGGATACCAAATCACAAAGCTGAAGAATAGTCGAGGAAAGCCAGGGTTGAGGTAGGCAGCAAGCAAGAGAAGTCAGGTCACAAGCCAGGGGTAAATTACCAGGGATCAAGGAGACAGACACCAGTGACACAGGGGCCACTGTGGACACAGGGAACACAGGAGACACTGAAAGCAACAGGAGGCACAGGTGACACAGGAATATCCCCAGACAAACAGAAACACTGGAACAGCACAGGGAAGTTGGCTGGGAACCAACTGACTGGAAAACAAGGGTTTAACACAGGAGCTAGATAGAGCAAGCACTGAATTAGCCAACAGGTGTACAGGAACTAGCTCAACAGGACTAGAGGATCGGCACCAGTGGAGACACATCGCACGAACACTGAGTGCAGTGTCTCAGCTAGCTAAATAGTCAGGAATGATTAAGAGGCTGATGATTGGCCAGCGGATTGAGCAAAACTGATAAAGCTTGGGATCAGAGGCACGCCCAGAATCAGAACAGCCCACATGTGCAGGAGAGAGATGCCTGTGCTTTAGTGAGGAAGAGGTAAGCGTGACAGACTTATTAGTCTATATCACCTCACCTGACACCTCTATTCCCTCCATTTTTGTTACCAAATATTTATTAATTTTGTTAAAAAGATAGTTACAAACAATCCGTATAGGACAATAATAGTGTGGTACAAAACATACTTTGTAAACAGTTACATAGTAGGTTAGGTTGAAAAAAGACAAAAGTCCATCAAGCTCAACAACTAGGTAAATAAACATATCCCAGATATAAAACGCTATAAGACATAGTTGGTCTAGAGGAAGGCAAAAAACCCTGGTACAATTTGCTTCAACAGGAGAAAAAAATTCCTTCCTGATTCCATGAGGCAATCGGATGTTCCCTGGATCAACAGTCACTGGTATTTTTACTTTAAAGCCTTAACCTCCTGGGCGTTACACTGATATCTAGATTTCTGTACCAAAAGCAGTACACTGTTTTTCATGAAATTTTTTTTTTAAATTGTAGACCTGTTACTTACAGAAATATGTCCGAACAAGGGTCTAGTAGATATCATGAATAGAAAAAATGTTTGAAACACACAATCATGTAAAAAAAAAAAAAAAAAATACTTTCAATAAAATAAATAAAATACACAAAAATCAGCTTAAACAAGAATACATAAATAAATGAAAAATACTGAAAATGCGAAAATTCGGTATACTGTATAGTAATATATTTTTCATAGACAAAATCACATAAATATATTTTGTATTATTTTGTATTGGATTGGATACAGGACTTTGTATTGAATCTAATACAAAATATTTGAATTTCCCGCTACGACCTACATCGACGGGCTCACGCACAGACATCATCAGGAAACCCCGGAGATCGTCACTGCACTTGCCGGATGAAGAAAGAAGAGAGAAGACGTGTCCGGAGGAGCTGGGGGGAGAAGGTGAGTATTTTTTTTTTAGCGATCGACGCTGGACAGAATGGATCATCGCAGCGGGGACCAGGTAAGTGATGGCATTTACACAGTGAGAAAAGTTCCGGTTTATCGATTTTTGCAAAATCGATAAACCCCAACCAAGGTCGGGTTTACCGGTCGGGTGGGGAATACCCAGTTATATTCTGTGCTTCTAGAAAAACATCCAGCTTTTTCTTCAAGCAATCTATAGTAGTTGCTGAAACTACTTCCTGAGTGTTGTCATGTACAATATACCAGTGTTTCCCAACCTTTCCTAAATCGTGGCATATATTTTACATTAGAAAAATCCCACGGAACACCACTAAACAAAAATGTCACAGATTAATTAGCTACCTGCTGCCATCTAGTGGAAGAGTACTTCTTTGTTCTGCCTATCACTATACATTGCTGGTATAGCCAAATGAAGACAAATTATTTGCAGTAAATAAATAATTTTCACACCAATTAACCAACATTGGATAATTTCTCACGGTACACCTGAAGATCGCTCATGGCACACTAGTGTGCCGCGGCACAGTGGTTGAAAATCACTGCAATATACCAATAGAAATGAGAGAAGCTGGCATTACAATGATCATGAATAAATAGTGATATATCATAACATGTATAGAACCAAATACAACTTATCAAGTCCACAGAGCAGTATAAGTGTCCCCCACAAGAGTACTGCATTTTAACCTTGGGCCGTCTCGTGGCTCTAAAATCATCCCATCAACAGGAGAGGTGAAAAAAAGGGAGGGATTGGAGAGGGTGAAGGCACGTTTCATCTTGGATTCATAATCAAACCGCCCTTGAAAGGTATAATCATCCATGGTTGCCAAATCAAATGGAATTTCTTGAAATGATCCAGGACCAAAGCCGCCAACTTCTAACACGCAAATACATTTTTGATACGTGCCTTGACTTCTCCAAAGTGAAGCTTGGGGGACTTCCAGGCTCTAGCTTTATTAGGTTTTGCTGCATTGAATTTATGCAGTAACAATACACATACCGACCTTGGGTGATCCCCCAGGCCCAACTGCAGAAGAGCCAAAGTAGGCGTTTGTATTAGGGACAATCCCAAAGTCCCATTGGTGTATTGAAAAACCTATGCCCAATATCTTCGGGCAACAGGGCAGTCCCACCAAATATGGTGCATAGAGCCCACCTCTCCACATCCCCTGAAGCACAAGGGGGAGGACCTATTCCCTTCATTTTAAGGCAATTTGAAAGGTTTAGTATAGTTAGCAACTTTAAAGTCAATTTTACCAATCCAAACTGCTAAACATTATTTTGCCCCAGGCCCAACTTACATCCCTCTGTGATATCACCTTCTTTAGGCTTTGTAACAACGCCATGAAATAACTTGGGGGTATTTTCTTTTCCTCCAGACTCAAAGAGTGCCCTCTTGTCCTTTGTAACAATCCTAAAGTGAATAGAGATCAGAAGAGCTGGGTCCCCTCATGGATCTCTGCTTATTACAATGGGTAGACAGCTCCCCCTTACATCTACGCCACCCCCTCCCGGGTCTGACAACTGATTTGCTACTGCTGTGGGATAACCTCCTTTGAGCTGATAAATTGTCTACTAAACCAGGCCTTCTGACACCTCTTTTTGATAACCCCGCTTTCTCACCAGAAGTGGGCATGGAACGTTTCCTTTTCTGGAATGCTGAGGAAGATAGAAATCTCGAAAATCAATGACTCCGCCCTTTCCATTATAACATCACACACAAACAAACACATCCTACATAGGAATTTAACCTCTCTGGAAGTGGTACTTGGGTTACAAGACCAACCAATTCACACCATCTCAACTGTTCTCACTCCCTCATTTACACCAGATACTGGGAAGCAGACATTAGGACACCCATTTCAGCCTCTGATTGGGAAAAAGCCTTCATTCTCATGCACAAACTGGCTCTCCCATGCAAAGCTCAGGAGACCAACTATGAGATCCTCACAAGATGGTATCTTTCCCCAACACAATTACATCTTATCTCACCCTCTCGTCCACTAATCAGTTCCCCCCTCCTTTCCATCATAACATCACACACAAACAAACACATCCTACATAGAAATTTAACCTCTCTGGAAGTGGTACTTGGGTTACAAGACCAACCAATTCACACCATATCAAATATCCACGCTTCCTCATTTACACCAGATACTGGGAAGCAGACATTAGGACACCCATTTCAGCCTCTGATTGGGAAAAAGCCTTCATTCTCATGCACAAACTGGCTCTCCCATGCAAAGCTCAGGAGACCAGCTTTTGGATCCTCCTCAGATTGGTATCTTTGCCCAACAAATTTACATCGTATCTCACCCTCCTACCCATACACTTGTAGATGATGCCTCTCTCAAAAAGAATACAAATTAAATTTATGGTGGGAACGACCAACCATCTCCAATATTTCCAATGGTCCTAAGGTGGCCCTGCTACCTATGGTTCTGGAAACAGACGATCACTCCCTACATATTGGCTTCTGGAATTGGAGAAAATCCAGCACATGGAGTGGTTGGTTGCCTTGTGGGGGATGGGGCGCGTGCTTCTTGTATGTTTCTCTAAATCGTGCTGCCAGGAGAGGGACCTGCTGAAAATCCCAACAACAATTAGGGATATTTTCACATTAAGTGGGGCTATTTCAAGACCAGGGTCCCAAAATTGAGTTTGCATGTTGGGACACCCTGGAGGCCACCCTCATGGCAATGAACATTAGGGTACTGCAATTTGTCTGTGCTCCGTAGTGCCCCTTCACAAAACTTCAAGGCTGCGTTCAGGTTGGCAGGAAGTTTGCGGTGCAGTTACCCCATCCTCATGCAGTTACCCCTTCCTCATGCCATGGAGCCCCGACTCGGGGTTCTGGGCTCAGTACTGCTCACTGTCGCCTGCAGTCAAATCTGTAGACACTGCTGTGCGAGGGACTGAGTGGCTGGGGAGCTGCCTGTTAACTGCCACATAACTGGCCACTTACCTTCTGTGAACTCCAATTTAATTTCAATTTAAAATAAAACTATTCTAACATCTCTAATGTTTGTTTGCATTGCAGCCCAATGTCAACAGCAGCCCCCAGATGAACAAAGGTTGGGCACCACTGGTGTAAGGAATCCCCCCAATTTCAAAATGATTTGATATCCAGTCCCTACCTTCTATTACCTGACTACCCCATTCTATACCTATACACCCATCCACACTGTTCATAAGTAGCAATAACTGACAGGAAGTTGTTCTGTTGCTTTACAGTTATACTTTGTGCTCTCTTTTCCTGAACAAAATTAAACTCTTTAACTTCCTGAACTTAACTCCTTCACAGATGGTTCCTCTGTTTGTTAGCAACTAGCACTGTTCTGGCTGTGCCTGCGCATAGACTCTCATAGGGATAGTAGAGAGATTACAATACATTAATAAATGCTTGTTTTTGTCTAATGGAACTAGTAAAAAGCTGTTTTTTTTACTTTCCCCTTGGCTCATTGGCTTACTTCCAGATGCAAAACAGGTTTCAGTTTTGAACAAAGGGTGTTCAAACGTGTGACGTTTGTTTACAGACATGCGTCAGGGTTGAGTACCTATTCATTTAGCAGTCTTCTGTTTGTCTGTTGGCTTTGTCTGTTTCTTAATTTGTTGGCAGTCCCAAGTATACCTGGCTGCCACATGACAGCTTTACTATCTGCTTTAATTGACAATTCCTGGAACCTATGGGATTGAATGCCCTTTAGGGATGATTGTTGCTTGGAATTCTTATGGTGGAAATAACTCCATGTCATGTATAATCATGTATAAATTAGATGACATGTGATTTGGGTGGAAAATAGGAACAATAAGTAATAAATAATATTAAATGGTGGTTTAATGACTTGTCGTTATTGAATATTTGTTTGGAAAGTCCCCTTGGCTTTTCTTCCTTTAAGACACTTTCAGAAATTCATGAAATTCAGAAATGAAAAAAAATAATTCTATCAGTATACAGGATATACATTAGTAACAGTCTGATCTAGATTCACAAGGAGGATTGTTCTAAAATATTCTTGATTGCTAGGTATGTTGTAAATACATTTTTAGATCTGACCCACCTGAAAAGGCATAAAGGTTTCAAGGTTGTGAAACCTTTCAAATCAAGTAATCTTTAGCTAAGATATTACAAAACTTTTTAAACAACTGGAAAGGTTTATCATGAAGCATCTAGTATATGTTAAAAAGTACATAAGTATAGGCTTATGTTTAATATAAAAAATGTTTTTCTTTATTTTCTGCATTGTTGATCACTATTGAAAAAATCCAAACTACAAAGGAACACATATGCAATTTGTTTAAACAAAAAAATTGACAGACAAGCCAGAATATGTTTTAAAGCTACCTTTTGACTTGTACTGTGTATGTATGTATATATATATATATATATATTTATTTATATTAATTTATTTATTTATATTGGTTACAAAAAAACACGCTTTAAGTTCTTTCTTTTATACCCTACCCCCACTCTTTAAAGAAATATATTCTTTGTTGGTCCAGGCGGGTCAAATCATCCAATTGGGCTGGGTCATTCTTCCACAAAAAGCAGTAGGGGTAAGTAAAAGTGTGAGATGCATGCAGCTGTAGTTCACCTATGTTGTGGCAGATCAGCCTGACAAATCATATCCCAGCATCTTTGGGATAAGGAATCAATCCTCCTCCTCTGAGTACACTTGTATGTCCTACCTCAAAACATGAATATGAAGATCCCCAGCAGTAAGGAAAGAATTAAAATGGTTCCAGCTCTCCATGATGTGGTAGTGTCTAAAATGGTATGGAAAGAGGGAAACCCTTAGAATAAGAAAAGAAAGCAGTCAATGATCATTCCTAATGTCATCGGTCACTTGGTTTTGTCGGGGGATCTTAAAGTGGTATAGCCACACTCAGATGATACCATTAACTTTGGAAAGGGAAAGAGCTGTGTGTGTGTGTGTGTGTGTGTATGGGGGGGGGGGTCTGATTTAAAATTAAGTGGTTAATAGTAGTAGTGTAGTAGTGTGTTTTTTCCCAGATTATTAAGGGGCTTTAATTGAAGAACAGATTCAAGACATGAAGCCAATTGCACTCTTGAAAATGCAGATAAGCTGTCACTTTTTGAAAAAGACGAACCATAAGCAAGTAGTTTAACTGCCTTTTTTAGGTGTTTCAGCTGATCTTTCAGGCACACACATTTGTCAACATTTCTCTATGCGTGAGTATTTCCTAGAACTCGTATTGTTTGTTGGCCTTGTTTTATTTGCTTATTGGTGTGTAGTTAAGCTCATCATATAGTACACTTTTTTTCTAGAAAAAAAAAAATTACCTACATATAAAAAAAAAAAAAAGTGCAAGCTTTGGACCTAAATTAAAACTTACAACATATGTGGTTTCAGTTTGAGCGTCTTAGTTTAGAAGTAAATACCACTAGTAATTTTGCAACTTAAAACACAGTTTTGGGTTTATACCTAAAAATTCTATTACATCAATGATAGCTTAGCTGCATTATATTTGAGAAACTTGAAGTTAATGGGCTGAGAAGAAAGGAATGCAAAAAGTATTACTGCACCCTTTGTATCACCCAATTAATATTAACTTTTATTGATATAGCATTGACATATTATACAGTGCTTTAAAAGGTCCATAGTCATGTCATTAACTGTCCCTCACAATCTAACATCCCTACTAAGTAAACTGTTGGTCATACTGACTTGAAAGTTTTAGGGTGCACAGTGGATCCTCATAGTTACTAGTAACACAATTTTCTTTAAATAATTTCAAGATATGGGGGTAACAAGTTTAAATACATGTGAAAATTGAACATTGGGATTGCTGTTTCAAAGGCAAGTGCATCTAGGAGTCCAAAATTGAAAACGCTAATTTAGGGACCCCACAGGGCCACTTACAGAGCAAGGAAAATTGAGGTGGGGCCCCTTTCACAAAACTACAACTGTAATAATATGGTACCCTTTCAGCTTCTGTTCTTTGAACCCCAATTTCTTTGGAATAAGGAGGTGTAGGACACTGAAAATATAGGTGCAAGTGGGGGATACAGATATAGCTCCCCTCAAATTTTATTAGACTTTAGACATTAGAACATAAAAAAACCTCTGTCCATCAAAACGCACTGCCCTGTTACACTTAACTGTTCGCTTCCCTACCTTGAACCATAATTTCTCTAGAAAGGAGCAGTACAAGTAAACAAAAATATAGGTGAAAGTTGGGGACACGTGTTACTAACACCCCACCATTCTAGGGAAATTGGGGTTCAAAAAAGAGAAGCAGACAGGGCAGCATAGTATGACAGTTATAGATTTGTGACAGGTAGGATCCCCAATTTGTACCCTAAGGCTACGTACACACTTGCAATGCTTCTCGTCAGATAATAAGCTCAGAGCTGATATCGGATGGGAGTCTGGCGTGTGTACAGCCCCCAAAATCTATCATAGGAACGACCGTCCTGGCGGATCCAGGATGGATCCACGGACGATGTACCGCACTCATTCATCCGTTGTACAGTCCTTAGTCGTTGGAAAGGATCATGAACAATCCTTTCCAACAGCAATTATAGCACGTGTGTACCCAGCTTTAGACACACTTGCTTTCGAAACAGCAACCCCAATGTTGTATTATCACAAGTTTTTAAAATTCTGATCCCACTATCTTGAAATTCTTAAAATCTTAGGGGCTAAAAATGTTGTTACTATTACTTATCGAGGGACCCCTGCGCAGCCTGAAAATTTCAAGTTGCTGCAAACAATGGTTTAGGAGATAGGAGGATTTGAACACAATGCCCCTGATTCATCAAGCAGAATCGGATGATCGCTCGCACAATCGTATTCGCGATCCGAAATCGTACGCCGTCGCGCTATTCAGCAACTGAAAAAGCTCGCGGTCGGAGCTCCGGTAGCTTTACACTGGCGAGGTTGCATTAAAAGTCACTGTTCCCCTAAAAAATCATTCTTTCTAATGGCACACATATTCCCCCTATTGCTCATTATTATGAAGGCAGGAATCCGGCTGGCAGTGAGGAGGCGAGTGTACGAGCACACTCGAGTCCGGACCGCGGTAAACCGCGCTTGCTGGTCACGCGTACTTTTACGCTTCCAGCGAACGTGGATTTAATTGATGAATCAGGGGCAGTCAATTATAGGGCTGCAGACTCTGGCATACAGCACTCACACACACAGCCCTGCTGCCAATGATGTCATTACACACACCCATTCGGGCAGATACATTTTACAGGCAGCTTTTTTTTTTTTTAGAAGCCACAAGCTAGAGAATGGGGGAGGGACAGCCTGTGTCCCGACCTCATTGTAGCTGTGTTGTGCTGGTCTCCCCTGCCCACCTCTCAGCAGCAGCTGGAATCCTCTAAACGGATGATGGCTAAGAACAGAGCAGCCTCTCTGATGTCCAGATGACGGCTAAGAACGGAGCAGCCTCTCTGATGTCCAGATGAGGGCTAAGAACGGAGCAGCCTTTCTGATGTCCATTCCGAAGATTAGAGTTGTGGATGAGATCCAGGGGGGGCAGGCACAGCACTCGGATGCACCACCCTCTAGAAGGGGACTGGGAAGAACTATGAAAAGTTATCAACTACTGCTGAGGGTTTCCCTTTCAACTCATTGTCTACAAAGATAGAAAATCAACTGTAATCGGCCATGTACAAGACCTCTCTCCTTCATTGAAGACCTTTACCCTCCCTAAATGGCTAACAGGTCCCTGTATTTTGGATGCGCTACCACGCTCTCAATGCAGAAAGCAACCAGGGAAATTAGGCTGCAAATGTACCAAGCCTTCACCACAGGACTCTAGCTTACATACTTTCCCCCATCACCACAGTACAAATTTTACGTCCCTTTTAAAATGTTTCTTAGAAATTTGCTGTCCTAGCATATTAATTTGGTGCGTTTGGCTGCTGTAGATAATCTATTAGACTGGAACTCAATATCTCTAAGACTGGAACAATGCACCATCATTTTTTCCCTAACGACTTTTGTAGTTTTTTTATTCAACATTTCCAGAACTTTTGGACTGGTTTGATGGTCATAAAACTAAACTGCATCAAGTTCTAGAAAATCTTCTGATTTTCCTGACAGTTACTCACTACATATACAAGGGTGGCCAAAGTTACATACTGTATGTAGTGAGCTTGCTCACTGTTTG
This sequence comes from Pyxicephalus adspersus, assembly GCF_032062135.1. Classification (NCBI taxonomy): domain Eukaryota; kingdom Metazoa; phylum Chordata; class Amphibia; order Anura; family Pyxicephalidae; genus Pyxicephalus; species Pyxicephalus adspersus. The sequence goes on from NC_092860.1 coordinate 63,447,439, forward strand.
GCTTGTGAAACAAGTGGCTCTTTGATCCAGTGGAGTTGAAAAAAACAGAAGTTTGAAAACAAAAGGAGTTAAATCCTTATAGTAACCACAAACTGTAAGTAACCTTTTATAACTCCTTGTAAACAAAAATTGTAACTAGGAAAATGAGTGGTAGCAAGGTGGAAGGTTTGGTTCAGTGCACAGTCTGCCACATGTATGTAAAAATGGAGCAACAGCTCCTAGGTGAATACCGCTGTGACAAATGTGAGCAAGTCGCCTTTCTGGTATCTCACATTGGAGAGCTGGAGAAGAGCATTGCAACACTGAAATCACTGGATCACCTTGAGAGGGGTCTCCTGCTCACTGAGCAGGCAGTTCATGGCTTAGATGTGGAGAGTGGAGAGGATAGTTAGGATGAACATGTAGGGAGTTGGGAGAGGGAGTGGTAGGGGCACCCAGAAAAGGAAGGCCAGCTCTGTCTTTGAGCACTCCAACATGTTTGCAAAGTTATGTGAAGATGTGCAGGTGGCAGACCCAGTGGTGGCAGCTCTAGATGTTACTGCTACCCCTAACAGCCGTGAGAGCAGCACATCTAGTAGTGGTGGAGAGGGAAACGCAGGAAGGAAAAGACAATTGGTCGTCATAGGGGATTCTATGATCAGGAGGACAGATAGAATAGTTTGTCGCCCGAATCCCTTCAATCGAATGGTTTGCTGTCTCCCTGGTGCCAGGGTTCGGCATGTGGTGGACAAACTACTGGGAGGAGCTGGACAGGACCCAGCTGTCTTGGTCCATGTTGGAACCAATGATAATATAGATGGACGATGGAGGATCCCTGAAATCAGTTTAAGAAACTAGCTGAAGAAAAGGACCTCCAAGGCTATGTTCTCTAGAATATTGCCTGTGCCACGCACAACACAGGAAAGGCAGAGGGGGCTTAGGCAGCTAAACGCATGTCTTAAGTCCTGGTGTAATAGGGAAAGGTTTGGGTTTTTAGAGCACTGGGCTGACTTTTCATTGGGGTACAACCTGTATGCCAGAGATGGTTTGCACCTAAATGAAAGAGGATCTGCTGTGCTGGGAGAAAGATTTAGGGGAATGGTGGAGGGATTTTTAAACTAGGACAAATAGGGATGGGACAGTCAAATAAGGTGACAGAATGGTTAGTCAGGTGTCAGACACTAGTGGAGGTTGGATTGGGGTTAGTTGGGAGGAGGGTTATAAATAATTGTAAGGAGCTTCCCATGTTACAAAGAAACATTGGATTGTGCAGTATTAATTGTACTAAAAAACAAAGGGATTTGGCAAACAGAGATGGTAAAAGCAGCAATGGTTTAAAGAGCCTGTTCACCAAAGCTAGAAGTCTAGCAAACAAGATATGGGAGTTGGAAGCCTTAATGAGTGAGGAGGATTTTGACTTAATTGGTATTGCTGAATCCTGGCTTTGTTCTTCGCATGACTGGGCTGTCAATATTCCTGGGTATACTCTCTTTCGTAAAGACAGAGTCAAACGAAAGGGTGGTGGTATTTGTCTGTATGTGAGAAGTGATCTAAAAGTGAATGCAAAAGAAGAAATTGCGAATGGAACAAGCGATGAGGTTGAGGCAAATATGGGTGGAGTTGAATGTGGGGTTGAATAACACACAAATAATTATTGGAGTCTGCTATAGGCCCCCCAGTGCTAAGGAAGAAATAGAAAATCAACTACTAGCACAGATAGAAAAGGCAACAAATACTCTGCTGGACCTAGTTCATTCTAACAATGCAGAGCCTATAACAAATGTGCAATTGTGCATTCTCTGGGTAGCAGTGACCATATTATGATTTCATTTAATGTAAGCTGTAATCAGGAAGCAAAAACAGGAAAGATAAAAACATTTAATTTTAAGAGAGCATATTTTTCATTATAAGGAAGGCTCTCTGTGACATGGACTGGGAGACAATATTGTCCTCAAAGAACACAGAACAGAAATGGTATTGTTTTAAATCTGTTCTACAAAAGCACACTGAAAAATATATTTCAATGGGTAATAAGTTTAAGAGGCTAAAATTAAAACCTATGTGGCTCACAGCTGATGTTAAAAAAGCCATAAGGAACAAGACAAGGGCATTCCAAGAATATAAAAATGAAGGATCACCTTTATCATTTAAAACCTATAAAGAATATACCAAAAGATGTAAAAAGGAGATAAAATGTGCAAACCTTCAAAATGAAAGACAGATTGCAAAGGAAAGTAAGGCAAACCCCCCAAATTTTTTCAAATATAATATTAGCAAAAAGATCAGATCTGGCCATGTAGGCCCCCTAAAGGATGTAGCTGGGTTGGTAACGGGATAAACACAAGGCAGATTTACTAAATACTTTTTTTTAGCTCTGTGTACACAAAGAAAAAAGGCAGAGCTCAAGTCCAAATTCATAATAGCAATGTCACTACCTTGAGTCACAATGGCAGAATTGATATCAAAGAGAAACCGCTGGAAAAAATTAAGGTTCACAAAGCACCAGGACCTGATGTATTACATCCACAGAATTATGTCTATACAGGATGTCTATAATCTACAAGCAGACCTGGATGTACTGTTTGATTGGGCAGCCAAGTGGCAAATGACATTTAGTATAGATGAATGTAAAATTATGCACTTGGGAGCTAACTAAATGCATGCTTCATACTGTCTAGGGTGAATACATTTGGTAGAGTCAGAAATGGAAAAGGATTCGGGGGTTCTGGTAGTTCATATACATAATAACAGCATGCAATGCCAAGCTGCAATATCTAAAGCTAGCAAAGTACTTTCTTGTATTAAAAGAGGAATAGACTGCAGTGATGGAGACATAATCCTGCCCCTGTACAAAGCATTGGTTAGACCACATCTGGAATATGCAGTCCAGTTTTTTGGGCATCAGTTCACAAGAAGGACGTTGTTGAATTGGGGAGAGTGCAGAAAGGGGCAACTAAATTAATAAAGGAATGGAGGAGCTCAGCTATGAGGAGAGATTAGCTGAACTGAATCTATTCTCCCTTGAGAAGAGGCATTTAAGGGGGGATATTATCACCTTGTTTAAATATTTAAATGGTCCATATTGAGAACTTTCTTCCCAATTATTCACTTTGAGATCATTACAAAGAACAAGAGGGCACTCTTTGTGTCTGGATGAAAAGAAGTTTAAGCTCCAAATAAGGAAGGGATTCTTCACTGTTAGATCTGTGAAAATGTGGAATCGGCTCCCTCAGGAAGTAGTTTCAGCAACTACTATAGATTGCTTTAGGAAAAAGCTGGATGCTTTTCTAGAATAAATGAAAAATACTGAAAATGCGATAATTCGGTATACTGTATAATAATATATTTTTCTAAAACTTTTCTCACTGTATTTTCATACAGTGAGAAAAGTTCGAGTTTATCGATAATTGTAACTTTTTGAAGCCCGTACCAAGGTCGGGCTTATCGCTCAGGTGGTTAACAAATTACATTGTTTTAATCTGCAAACTGACAACAACAAAATGCAACAATAGTATAATACACTGTTTTTAATAAACAAATACATTTATAAACAAACAGTGTTTGTCTATTAGTATTTTTAGTAATAAAAGAGCTTCTAGCCAGAGCACCTGCAACAGCAACCAGCTTGCAAAATAAACTGCTTTGTTCCTGGTTTATTTTACAGGAGCTGTTACAGCTGCTGTAGTCAATCCAAGTTTCTTGTATACAGGAACTGCTGTCAAAGACTTTTGTATAGATGTGAACAAAGTGTTTATACTATCACCAGTCAGTTTATGTTTAGCAGGTCCCTTTGCATACTACTGTTATACTGCTTTCTTGATTCTCCTTATCACACCAGTTCCTCTTCAAATGTCACTGCCACTATCAATTTGTGTCCCACCTCTCTGTTGCACCTCTGTAGTTGTTTACACACCCTCCTTATATCCACAAGCACTACACTTTAGAGCATCTTTCTAGTTGTTTCAGCTTACATACTTGTATATAGAATTATTTCCCTGTGTTCTTGAACTCCCCAGAACCTCTCTAACAAGTTTACTTGCTGCTATGCATATTTCAACTAAGGAAAGTAGCCAGAATTCCTGAGTTGGCCCAGGACAAGGTCCCATGGATAGAGTTTCTTTAATATTGCATTTAACCAGTACTCTAGAAAGTACATTGCCTATGACATCAAATTTTCTAGGAATTATAGAAATATTGACATGGCTGATAATAAAAGAAGAACATACCTAAGTTATAAAGGTACTGATACTTCATTCCTAAGATAAAAATTAAATGTATCATGTATATTCAAATTAGCATTGTCTGATGCTAGGGAACAAATTGATAATATCACCTTAAAACACAATAAAAAGTCATATGAAGATATATAAAAGCTAAGGCTACGTACACATGTCAGATAAAAGTCATTAGGAAATGAAGGATTAACAAATGATACTTAGGGCTTTGATTGAGACAAAAAGAACATGCTCAGGAAAAATAAAGAACAAGATGAACATAGGTTAGAAGGACAAGTTTTAAGGAAACGCAGAGTGCCGTGCAAAGATTGGTTGATGGACCGAGACACCATTGAAAATCTGCTACTTGAATGGCAGTTGACCTCCTGGAAAGAACTGTAAAAAATATTTTTGAATGTTGGATGTGTGCTTTAAAAAACTACTTAAATCAAAAGGACCTTTTATCCAGAAAGAACCTGCATGTAAACGTCCATAAGAGCAGAACAGAGGTTAATCATCTTGTTGAGATTCCTTGCCACTTTGCCAGCTTCCTTGGAAGGTCTCTGCAAGACGCAAAGTTTCCTAACGATATCTCACCACAAGCAATGGGTCATATCATCCCAGAGACATGTGCAACAATTATTGAAAGCTTGAAAGATAAACACCAAAACAATTGCACAAAGAAATGTACACATTTGTTTACAAAAACATATCAAATTTATTTGACAAAGTGAAAATTTAACATAAATATATTGAAAAAAATAACAGTTGTACAAATGAAGAAAAAAAAGTGCAGCAATAATACAAACAAACAAAAAGAATAAAATAATGCAAAAGCCATTAACATTGGCAACTACAAATTGGTGTACTGGTGGCTTTCATTTGCCAAAAGCAAAGTCACGTGGGTGAACTGAAGAAGGGCAGTGGCAGGGTTCATATTGGTGGGCAGGAGGGTAACTAGATACAGGAGGAAGGTGAGAATGCTGGTATTGACTGGGGAAAAAATATGTTGGATAGTGTGGGTTGAACTGCTGCATCAAACCTTTGTTGACAACATCAGTGACAATCGGTTCCACCACACATTCTCTGGGGCCATTTTGCACATTTTTGTATCAACGCTGAAGCCAATAGCATTGATTTAGTCATCTTGATAGCTGAGTATTGCCATAGCTTGCTGCAATGCTTTTTTTCTTCTTTAGCTCCTCCAGTTTTTTTTTACAGCTCCTATTTTGGCTGAGGTTAGAAATGATGGGAGTGGATGTCACAGCAGGTGGAGTATTCACTATGTCACTAGAGGAAGTCTGAAAGAAAAGAAAATAGAACATATATATATGAATGTTAACTAATGTTTTGTTCTATTTTAATTTTCCTAAAACAGAATAATGGCCGTGTATGGCTGCAGATTTTGAACAATTTTGGAACTTCCCAAATTGTAGAGATTCAATTAATGGGAAACATGTATGGATCTACTAAAGAGTTTTTTTTAGCATTGTGATAATGGCAATAGTGAATGCTCATTATGAATTTATTTTGATTGAAGCTACCCTATTCCATCAAAAGTTTATCAACAAGCAACTGCACGGATATTTCATGTGAGAAGGGTGGTTGAAAATGCGGGGTGGTGGGTGGTTGGGATACTAGCATATCTCTTTCGTATCTTTCACAGTGCTATTAATCTGTGCATGGACAAAATTGGTGGGTTTTGCTTGCTGCTTTCTGCATAATATTCTGCGCAGGAACAATTGCAAGGCGCCTTTTGGCCCACACATGGAACATTTATCTGCTTCAGCAGCACACATGGCACTTAGGGAAAGCAGCACCCAATTCACAGGTCTGGTTGATCTTCAGCACACAGTACCCCAGAATGCTACAGTGTCATATTCAGTACATTCATTACTTTAACCGCCCTGGCGTTTCAATTCTATGTTCAATATTTATTAAATGTAATAATAAACTTTAAATACTAAAAAAAATATGTTAAAACAAAGGTGTATAAAAATACTGAAAACGGTAATATACCTGTACAGTAGCATGTATAATATATATAATATAATTATATATATATAATATAAAGATTTCTTTGTATTGGATTCAATACAGTTATTTTGAATTAAATCCAATACAAAACTTTTTGAATTTCCCACCGCGCCTCCCGCCCGCACCGATGAATGCTCCGACGTCACTGGGGAAACCCTGGGGAACGTCACTGCATTAGCCGGCTGAAAATCAGAGAAAGAGGACGCTGCCCGAGGATGAGATCCATCGTGAAAGACACCAGGGGATGCGATGGGACAAGGTAAGTGTGGTTTTTTTATTGCTTTTAGCTACCCTGAGAATGGCTCGAGGTTTTTGCTTTTTGCATGTTTTTTTTTTTACCCCGAGCCACACTCGGGAATACCACCAGGGGGGTAATACAAGGGAAATAGTTTAATGACAGGTTAGCATGACAGTTTAGCATGGGCAATAAGGTGTCCTTCACTGCAATAATAATCTGTAAAAATGTATAAGCTTTGTAAACGAGTTCTTAGTTTAAAAGGTATGCAATTAAATTACATGTTTTTGACTTACCTGGTCTTATGTCATTTTTTTCCCTGCGCCTGTGGTGTTGTCTTGCAGTCTTGACACTGATGGACAGCTTTCCACTTGATCAGTGGTGAATATTAACAGGTTATATTATCACAGTTTAGGCAGGTAGATGTCCTCTGTGCCTGTACCCTTCTGCTGTGAACCCTTCACTTTGTTCATTTCTTTCTTGAACACTATGCACAAATTCTGTATTTTGTTTTTCACATAATTAATGTTGGCATCTGGATAAATCTTCTTGCACAGCTCCACTATAGCATCATAGGCTCTAATTTTCAGATGCCTATTGATGTACTCCCCAGGCTTTACCTTCCACAGACTTCACCTTCCTCATGGAAAATCTGGTCCTGAACACAGTGTTTTTTTTGACAAAAAATTTCAAGGATAATTGCCCCATATAGGCTGTAGACATGTCATTTGTCTCGTGTGAAAATCTGATGTGTACAGCAATCCTTTGATGTTATTCATTAATTCAACCTGGTGAATAGATGGACCAATTGGGGAACAACCACTGTTTACTCCAATTGATAAAAGCACACTGGGGTGTTGCCCGCTCATCCACTCGCATCCCTCTCCATGGAACAGAATGGCATTGTGTGTACTGTGCTCATTCATTGATCTGTCACTGGAAATTATCACAAAAGACCTGATCTGTGGGATTAAAAGTATACATATACGTATACATAGCTTAAGCTTCAACGGGTATTTCTCTCATTTAAAAACACCTCAAACACAGGTCACTAAAAAAGATTGTACACAGCAATTCAGAGCCTACTTTTGACCTGCTTTGTGTTGTACTGCATTTCATGTCAAAACAGACTTTTCCTGGTGATTTTATATGTATATGCAGCATTATTCTGTAAGTGAGTATTCTCTCCACTTCCTTTATCTATAATTAGGCAGGAAATATCAGTTAAGGGGCTCTCATAAAGAATTCCAGTCATATTTTTTATTCTACTAAAATATTAATGTGAAGTAAAACACATGCCTATCATGTGAGCCTTTTTGAGCTTGTGAATACCATTTAGGAATACCACTGTAGGACATACAGACAACAATGGTAGAGAACTAGCTGTGGTAAATAACCCACAGGTGCTGCCTTAGGGGAAATAAAATACTATATTTTATTATTTACAGATATATTCAAATAAAAGGCATTTTACAGATTTAAAAAATTGGTCCCACAGATAACTTTCAAGTTTAGGGAACCTTATTTCAGAAATATTTAATGTAAATCCACTTAAACATGCATATTATCATGATATTCAATTAAAAGGCATTTGTACAGATTTAAAAATTTTGTCCCACAAATAACTTTCAAGTTTAGGGAACCTTTGAAATGCCTCATGTAAATCAACTAAAATGTGTATATTATCATGTTGTGCAAAAAACTAATTTGAACCCCTAACTCTTGTTACTGACATTGTGATATAACCACATGCTTAAAGGTGAAACTAAACCTGTGATACTCACCTGTCCCCATTCTGGCCCAGGCGCACCATCTTTGTCTCCTTCTCTTCCTAAAAAACATCTTTTTTTAAGGGCTGGTATGATGTAACTGCTATGCAGGTGCTTGGAAGTTCGTTCGTTCTCGGTACACGCAAGGAAAGCCAGAATTCCTGGGTTTCCCTGGTAACCTAAGCCATGCTGTGCATGCAAAGATAAGCAAAATTTGACAGCTGGGCGACCATCAGGCAGATTGGAACAGTAATCCATAAGGATCTGTACCTTGCCAAAAAAAAAGAACTGCCTGATCACCCTTTGTTCAAGGTAGGATTTTAGTTCCACTTGTAAATGTACCAAATGTAGTTTAGATGAAATTGGGCATGATTTACTAAAGCTCTCAAAAAATGGTGAAGATAAACTGATGAGGATAAAGTGGGTAAACCTAGGTGATACAGCAAACCTGGAAGGATTTCTTATATTTATTTGATATTATTTGGCAAGTGGTATCAATCCTGGACTAGATCCATTCCAGGTTTGCTGCATCAGCTAAGTTCACCCGTGATAGTCTATCTTCCGCAGTCTTGGGAAGATAGACTATTGATAAATCAAACCCATTATGTACAAAGTGTCCCACTAGGTGTTTGCTTAATAGGAGTTAGAACTAAAGTCCAGCTTTACCTTTCTTTTTGTAAACTATGGAGATAATCCTTTTCTATGCTGAAAACAATTAGTCTTATTTACCTGCATATTTTGACTTCTACAAAACAAGCATTAGAAGGGTCAGCAGTAATCTTGTGCTGTCCTGTCTGATGTCTCATGACCAACTCATTCCTTCCCATCTGTGTTATCCTGGACCTCCCTTTTCAGTTGTTTGCTTTCTGTCCTGTCAGTTGTTTAATCTCTGCTTCATGAGTAGGTGTTTCCTGCTGTGGTCTGAAAATGCAGTCTGTCCAGGATTGTCTATGCCCGATAAATGTGTAAGAGGGAAAACTGTTTGCTGGGAAATCCCATCCTTAGTAAAGTTTATCAGTATGTCATGGTGTTTATTTCACACATATTTCTGCTAAATTTGCACTCTGTGGAATAACAAAGCAGTGATTCCACATGACGTGAACCATTAAACATCAAACAAAGTGTATGAGTAAACATCCACGATCACTGAACAACCATAAACACAATAGATAGTGAATGATCGTCGCCTATTCAGATCCGCCAGGGCAGTTGTTTTTTTCCAGCGACATTCCTTATTCATCGTCATCGGTGGCCTGCTGTTGTTAACTTTTTTTGTTAACGCTTATTGGACGATTGATTGTTAGTCTTTCGTTTGCAACAATACATATTGCCCGTGTGTACGTAGCCTTAGCCCTGAGATTTGCCTGCAACTCCGAGAAACACAGCAATGTGGCTAGGGAAAGAATGAGATTAACAAAGTTTTTTGCTGCCTTAATCTGCTAAGTAGTGGACAGGGGAAACATCAGGGGACTAAAAGTCCCAATAACCTGTGACTTTTAAATTTTACCCAAACTTGAGAACTGTAATATGTGTATATAATGTATATGTGCAATGTATATGTTATTGTGTGCAGTAAAAAAATATTTTGTGTACTAAAAAATAAGGGTTTAAAAAAGCAATTGCTCAAATATTGCACAACAAATACTCATCATTATTTTATTCTACAGCTTCTCCACTTTCAGAAAAAATGTGTGTGGAGGGTTTTACTAAGATTGCCTTGTTCAGATAGATAACATTTAAACTGTCCAGTCCAAAAATAATTTGGAAGAAAAAAGGCCATATAACGTTTTAAAAAATATTACATATTTTATACAGCATAATGTGAAACACATGGATGTTTGGGGTTTATTTTCCAGACCTAAAACCTTTCGTGTAAAAAAGAAAAAAGCTGTTAAAACTAAAAGTGAGACCAAATATATAAATATTTTACATCATAGTAAAAGTTAATATGTATTGTTTAAATATGCTACAAAATGATTAATGTTATGTGTTTAGACACATTATTCTTACTACTCTGAAATATGGTAATATACATTTTTTCAGTCTGTAATGAAAATGACAATACCTTGTCCATCTTCAAGGACATATTTGTTCCTAGCCAAAGCCTTTTAAAGTTAAAAAAAACAATTTACGTATATAAAAGTGATATATAATAGTGATAAACTAAAATGTTGTTAACCTCACGCTACATATTGGTAATATAGCTTTGTTTTACCAGGAAGAAGTACATGAATTCTGGAAAATTTGTAAAAAGCACATTAAATCATTTTGCATATTGTAAATAAAGGTAAAGCATGTGCTAAGGTCCACATGAGCACCTAACTTAACACATTTACCACACACACACCCTTATTACATCCCTAAACATCCAGGCAACTTCCATGTTGAAAAAAATACTGCTACAGCATTTTAATTTTCTCTAAATACACAAGTTTTTTAATCACTAAACAAAGTTATGTAGAAGTGTAGATTAACAGCACTCACCATTTTAGGGTAAAACTTTCAAAACGTTAACTGTCTGTGGTACCGTCTACAAAGTTAAGTGTAAATGAGGAAACAACAGTCTTCCATATATGACTCTGGCATTTTGTAATGCCTTTATTATGTGGGCTGGTTCCACAATGAAAGGAAGCACTCATGCGATTTCAACATACTGTGCAATATCAGGAAGTAAGTGGTAGATATCAGAGTGTAAGGCAGTATTTGGTGACCTGGATTTCAAACTCAGGCTGCTTTTCATTAAAACACTAGTATCTGACTAAAATCTGACTGTAGCTTTGGGTTGTGGATCTGAATTTGAACTGAACATTATACTACTTTGGATGAAATTACAAATACAATATCACAACAAAGATAATCTTTTCAGCCATTTCAGTAAAGCTCCTGACCATGGTATTGAAATCAAAATTACTAGGGTGTTCACAGGTGACTGTGAAGTGTCACCAGTAAAACCTTTTTTAGAACATGTAAATAAAAGGTAATGTATATAAAAAAAAACTGCCCTATACTATGCAATACAACAGGTATAATGTGAATACATTTAACTGTAACATAACATATGTAAAAATATTGCCTATTGGCAAAACCCTAATGTCAAGCTATTGGGGTGATAATAAACTAAATGTAAATAATTTGATGTAAATTACCTCCATCCACCTAAAAACTTGATTTACCATCTATTATTTAAATATGATTTACAGAAATAATAAACACATTTTTTCTGTTCTTTGGGACATGTTCCAACAAGTCCACGTCAGCAATTTACAGTGACATGATCATGTTCAGGGGTTTTGCCATTTATTACAAAATTAAAGAAAAAAAGTACCCAAATTTTTTCAGACAAAATCGGGTCAAAATAAAAATTCCAAACTGTGACTGTGACGAACACCTTCTCTAAGCCCACACCCTGCGCTGACTTTCCAGCATGCTCAGCAATAATACGTTTACCAGCAGACTGGTAGGGGCTGTCACGGGGCAAGGTTAACCAATCTGTTACCCCTTGCCAAACACACAATCGCAGGTAGACTGCCACTACGTGCCTGACAGAAGCACACACTGCTACCCTTGACAGATGCAGTTATGATTCTGTTTCTTTATTACTGTCTGTGTAACCTGCTGCCACTCCAGACAGGGATTGTTATTATTATTAATAATAATAATAATAATTAATAATTTATAGTAGCATTTTTCGGTTAGCAATTTACACTATTTCTACTTATTCAAAGCATTCAGAGATTGAGCTTACACATTTTATGTTTAATAATTAAAAACATAACAAAACACAGTGCATAAACAAATACAGAAAAATAAAGACTAATCACAGAACAATAACAGAACAGTTGCAACAGGGTTAAATAAAGGGAATAAATGTGCAATTATACTTAAGTAGAGTTGGTTTGCCTTGGTCCGGAAAGAGCAAACTAGGCATGTCTGGGATTTATAGTTCACAAGAACAAGCTAAATATGCTTTCCAGGGTTTCCTGAGGCCTAGGAGACCATTTCTTTTTCATTTTGGTCTCAAAATGTTCACTATAATGATCTGGGTATGAATTGGCCAACTACAACTTTTTACAGAACTGTGGAGTTGAAATATAAAGATTATTATTAAATGAGTTGCTGAATACAACTTAGAGGTCAGTTAGAGGCCACACTACTAGCATTATCTGAGTTTTTTGGCACCTGGAAACACAAAGCTGGTTTTAAAACGATTTGTGATTTTTTATAAAGTGAATCTAAAGCTTGTTGTTGATGCATAAGGTTCCCTTTTTGTTGTTGGTAATTGACATTTGTTCAATTTCTGTAGTTACACAAGAAGGGGAACGTAGATTTATTTTTATATTTTGCCGGAAAAGTCTGTTCTGTATGTGTGTATACATGGTGTGTAATCGAGAACTCAAAACAAGAAGAAGCTGGGGTTTGTAGGCAAATCATGAGAAATGTATTATGTGGTAAGTTATATTCATTTTCATACAATGTCCAATCAGCCTTGAATAGGGAAAAGGACTTGCTTATTTTGATGATATGAACATGTATTGATTGGGTGTTGTATGAATATGAATACCTTACTACATAATACATTTCTTTCATTTCTCATGATTTGCCTACAAACCCCAGCTTCTCCTTGTCTTGATTTGTCGAATATACTTACCTCTGGGGTGGGTGTGATACTTTTCTTGCTTCATGGGTTGGTAGTTTTCATCTTTTCTCCCTCCTCTTTCATATACATGGTCTGTACACGGGTTTGATTCATCCCATAGAGCATTAGTTTATTTCATGTATATGTCCCCCATGTTATTTTTACATTATTAATTATTTAGTTATTGTTTTTATTTTCTTTATTATTATTGTTATTATTAATAAACAGGATTTATATTGCACAATATATTACACAGTGCTGAACATTAACCTCCCGAGCGGTATTCCCGAGTGTGGCATGGGATAAAAAAACATGCTGAAAGTGGTAACCCTGAGCCACACTCAGGGTAGCCACAAAATGTTTTAAAAGAACACTTACCTGGTCCCATCGGCTTCCTCTGGCCGCGTTCTCCTTCACTGATCTTCCGCCGGTGAGTGCACTGTCATTTCCCGGGGGTTCCTGGTGCGTGCGGGAGGCACAGCGAGAAATTCAAATTATTTTGTATTGGATTCAAAACAAAATACCTGTATTGAATCTAATACAAAGTCATTTTTATATTATTTATAAATAATTATATTATATAGATATATATTTTATAAGCTACATTTATATTACAGGTTTCACTATTTTATGCACCCTTGTTTTACCAGATTTTGTGTTTTTTTTATTTAAATTTTATATTTAAATTTATTAAATATTGGATATATTTTGGTGGGTTATGCCTAAGAATTATAGGCCTACAATGTAAAATAAATTTCCATATTGCAAAAATATGTACTGCTTTTGTCATAAAAATACTGACATAATTAGACCGCCAGGGAGGTTAAATAGGGGTAGCAAATGACAGACAGTTGCAGACAATGACACAGGAGGTGAAGAAAACCCTGTCCCGATGAGCCTACAATCTAGGAGGTGGGGGAAGTCTCACACAATAGGGGGGGCAATATGAAGTAATGGGAAGTAGTGAGGGTTTTAAGAGAAAGAAAAAGACGGTAGGCAAGTCTGAGAAAGTGTGTTTTGAGTGCTCTTTTAAATGAGCAGAAGGTAAAAGCAAGCTTAGTAGGGGCAACTCTAGAAACGTCTTGGAGCCATGCATGTGATGAGGTTATGCATGAGGAAGTCAGTAGTAGGTAATTGGCGAAGAGAGCGACTGGGGAAATATTTTTCCACCAGGTCAGAAAGGTAGGTTGGACAAGAGCTGTTTAGGGATTTGAAGCACAGGAGCTTGAATTTGATTCTAAGGTGAAATAGAAGCCAATGAAGAAAACTACAAAGAGATGCAGCAGAGAGTGGTGGGAAAGATGGATGAGTCTGGCTGCAGCATTCATGATAGATTGTAGAGGAGAGAGTGGGGTAAGTGGAATACCAGAGAAGGTTGCAGTAGTCCAGACTGGAGATAAAAAGAGCGTGTACAAGGAGTTTAGCATCACGGTCCCTTCCGTGACTGAGAATAGAAGATCTGTGAGACAAGCTACACGTTAGGTTATCTGACAGTCTCTTTGTTTTTACTTTTTTCTGTGTTGTTGTTTGTAATGACCACACCCCTTGTATCAGCAGCAGCTGGTGGTCATTACTGCTCCTCCATTTAGTCTGGCCTCACACTTCATGCTATGCGGTTGATATTCACTTCTGGTGTGTTGTCCTCTTCAGGGTTCCTGCTCCTCCATTTGCTATTTAAGATAAGTTGAACTACTTTTGGCGTTTTGTTGTTATTTTGTTGTTACTAGGCCTCAGGGAGACGCTGGTTCTTTCATCAGGGAAGGAACCAGTAGTCTCAAGCCCAGTCACTATCCCTAAGGCAATGCGGGGCTACTAGGGCCTAGGTTCCAGTGTATGAATATTCCCACCTTCAGGAAATGGAAGCCAATGAAGGGAACTACAAAGAGAGGCAGCAGAAGGAGGGCGGTGGGAAGGATGGATAAGTCTGGCTGCAGCATTCACAATAGATTGTAGAGGAGAGAGTCAGATTATTTCCTTTATTTTCCACTCATACTGATTTTGTCTGTATTTGTAATTTTTTTAAAACTTAAAAACCTAATAGCACTTAAATTGAATGAGACACACCTGATTATCACAAACTAAAGGCAAGATGAATATTGAGTCTACAAGCAGGGTACCTTGGGCAATGGCTTCTCATCAACATTGAAAAGTGAAATGAGTCAATAATTGGACCATATTTGGGAGTCTTTGCCTGATTAATGGACCTTTAAAATTACATTAGCACACAGCATCTCTGTACCGAAGAAGCCATTTAGGGAGGCAATTAAACAAGGAAGTTAAATGCAAAGTTGAAAAATCAGAAAGAATTCTATAAATACGCAAAATATGGGTGTGTACCTATCCTAGCCTGTTGTCTTGTTAGTTTTAGGAGATAACATTTTAGATTAATGGTGATGAAACAGAATCAACTAAATCATGGAAAAGAGATCAGGGTCACTAAAAAATATAAGGGATGAGATCAGGGGATGATGGAATAGCCTATTCAAATGGGCACTGAGCTCTTCCAGCAGGGTAATTATTTATGAAGATGATAAACAGTAATGGTCCCAACACTGAACCCTGGGGTACACCACTAATAACCTTAGACCATTCAGACAATGAACCTAAATTATCAATGAAATCCGCGCTCGCTGGTCGCGCGTACTTTTGCACTTGCAGCGAGCCGGTTTCCCTCGATCCGGAGTCGAGTGCGCTCGTACACTCGCCCCCTCACTGCCAGCCGGATTCCTGCCTTGATAATAATGAGCAAAAGGGGTCGCGAATCTGCCAATTAAGGCGATTAAGTGAGCGATTAAGGAGGATCTGTTAAGCTGTCACTGGTGAGATCATAGCAATTAATTAGCGCACACCTGCTCTCTGTTCTGTGCGTATCTACAGTCCTTTACAGGTCAATTAGAATCTTTAATGCTTCATCTTCTTTTGAGTAAGTGATACTTTTTTAGGTTATATTGTACTAATTCACAAAATAATTAATTTATTGTTACATTTGTTGCACTGTTTTTTTACTTTTTGGTTTGCTTTGCAACACTGCAAACTAATTGAGATCAAGCTGTATATATATACTAGTAAGCACTTCATAATATGTAATCTCACAATAGTATAATAGTGGCTTGGTGATGGCACTGTGAGCAGGCATCCTCACAGAGCTCCGTGCACACCGTGGCTTCAGCAGCTGATATCACCGATTACACAGCTCGTTTCTACCTCTCTCCGGGATGACTAAACAGCGGAAGACCAAAGACACAGGGAAAACCCCTAAAAGGGACAACTTACACAAATACTTCCCTTCAGACTCGGCTGATTCAGCAGGAGGAAGCACTTTCAAGATGGCGCCGACACATGCCAGTGAAGCTGACCACGTGGAGTCTGATAGTTGGGTGAGTGAAGAAGGGACTTCTTCCCTAAAAGGAACCCCTGCAGATTCCTCCCCTGTGCACTCCTCTCTGTCTTCTGGTTCCCCAGCAGGGCTTTTAGACCAAGAAAACAGGGGACGACGTAACAATCTAAGATTAAAGGGGATTCCGGAAGCTACAGCTGGACCGGATTTGGAGATTACTGTGACTGCCATTTTCAACACCCTCTTAGACCGGCCCTCATCAGAGTGTATTGAACTGAACAGAGTGCATAGGGTTGGTGTGAGAAGAGATGGGCAATCCGACTGCCCCAGAGATGTCCTATGCAGGGTGCAGATTATACAGAAAGGGTGGCAGAAGGGACAGGTTGATTTTGATGGTGCAAGCATCCGGATATATCCGGATCTGTCCCCTCGCGCGCTACAGATGAGGCGCATACTGAAGCCACTTCTGGATTACATTACCACACATGGTGCCCGCTATAGATGGGGACATCCACTACATCTCAGTGACTAAACCCAACTCTGCATTTTCATTGCACAACCCATCTCAGCTGCCAGCTTTGTTTACTTTCCTGGGCGCGGATCCTATTGATATCCCCAACTGGCTGCAAGTCCTAGAGGAGCTCCCAGGAAACTACTTGAGAACGAGATCAGCTACCTCCACCCGACGCAGATGGTGCTCTCCCACACCTCAGCACCCCCAAGGACGGAACACCCCAAACTCACATGAACTGTGATTTTTGCTGTTGTTGATTACTTGGACTTTTGCTACCACCGCCGACTACCTCTTACACTTATTGTAATGCTGGTTTGGACCTTCTCAGGAGCTCTACGTCTTTACATGAAGCTATTGTATCTTGATATGTGCTCATCCCCTGTACCCGAGATGGACTTACGCCAGTGTCGTGAACTTGAAGCGCACCAGGTATGGGGGATGGACCACCTTGGTTTAGTTGCCTTCAGATCCCAGATTCGCCCATTCGCCCATTCGGTTGATTCGCCCATGTTCTATTGTTGCTAATATTGTTCTAATTATTAGGGGCTCTAACTCCCCTGCCATGTCTTTCTTTACGCAAATTCATGGATATAACATGTCCTGTTGTGGATGTGGTACTTCCTGGTGTCCCATGATGCCATCTCGCAGGTCATTGACTCGAATATTGGTTCCATAACATTCTCTGATCACGCTCCCATTACGATAGAGATCTCTGGAAGGCTCCAGGACTGTAAACCCAGTTCATGGAGGCTTAATGAGACACAGCTTGAGGACCCTGAACTGTCTGCAAAGGTTGCGTAAGAAATTTCCATTTTCTTTGCCAGTAACGCAGAGTCTACAGATAACGCGTTCCATGTATGGGAAGCCCACAAATGTTATATTAGAGGTCTGTTCATACAACAGGGCTATAGACTTAATAAACTAAACAGAAAAACACTGGAAACGTTGCTGCAGGAGCTACATCGTCTAGAGACGATGCACAAAAGGCTCCCAACAGCAGACCTAGAGTCCCAACTACACGCCACTCGTACACAAATTAACTCTCTTTACAGGGAAAAGGCTAAAGCACAACTCACCCGATGTAAACGATACTAATATGAACACACCAATCATTGTGGTAGGGCATTGGCCAGAGTGCTCAGGTCCAAGAAGGCGGCTATGTACATTCCTAAAATCAAAACACCCCTGGGTACCTTAGCACACGCTACCTCTGATATTGCCAAAACCTTCCATGACTACTACAGTCAGCTGTATAATTTGCGAGTAGACTCTGGAGGTATGTCCCCTCCCGAGCGTCAGATCGCATTACAAGAGTATCTCAGTGCCTCCGATTTGCCGACACTGTCATCTGAAATCATAGAGGCGCTAGAAAAAACAATTACATTGCTTGAGCTGCAGGCGGCGATACGCCGAGCAGCTTCAGGGAAGGCTCCCGGCCCAGACGGCCTGACATTGGCCTATTACAAGAAATTTTTTCAAGTACTGGGCCCTCACCTGGTTACAGCACTGAATGTGCTCTCCGATAGCAACAACCTCCCCCAGGACACATCAGCGGCCTATATATCGGTCATACTCAAACCAGACAAGGACCCCCTCCTCTGCTCCAACTATAGACCAATATCTCTGCTTAACTGTGATTTGAAACTCTTCACTGGCATATTGGCACATAGGCTGACTCCGATACTGAATGATATTGTCCACCCTGACCAGAGTGGTTTCCTCCCGCTGAGGGAAGCCAGGGACAACACGATACGTACTCTAAATGTTATTGACTATGCACATGCCCATAAAATTCCTCTTATGCTCCTCTCCACTGATGCTGAGAAAGCATTTGACCGAGTGGACTGGACATTTCTACTGACTACATTGGCACACTTGGGCCTTCCCCCTCGTATCCTGCGCTGGATCGAGATGTTGTATTCCTCCCCAAGCGCCAGAACGATACAAAAAATACGAGTTAACAGTGAACTCTCACAACCTTTTCGCATAACCAACGGGACGAGGCAGGGCTGCCTGCTATCCCCTTTACTGTTTGTGTTGACCCTGGAGCCTCTTTTACGTTTGATCGGTGCTAATGGGGATATCAGGGGAGTCCAGATTGGTCCTAATGAACAAAAGGTAGCTGCTTACACAGATGATCTACTTTTCCACTTTGCAGCTCCAGTAACCACACTACCTATTCTTATGCGGGAGTTGGATAGGTATGCTTCGCGCTCTAATTACAAAATACATCTGCAAAAATCGGAGGCACTGAGTGTTACTCTTTCCCGGGCAACTAGGGTGGCATTGGTCCCCTTTCCCCTTTAAATGGTCCAACAAGGCCATTTCTTATCTAGGCACGCAGATTCCTGCTAACCACACGGGAGTAGTAGACCTCAATTTTATCCCTCTACTAAACAATATATATATATATATATATAATTTTTATTGGGAATATATATATGGATATATAGATATATATATATGGATATATAGATATATATATATATGGATATATAGATATATATATATATATATATGGATATATATAGTTTGTATTATTACCACTTGAAATATTTCATAGTTTTTTATATTATCAATGCAACAAAGTATACTATGCAAAGTGAGGGAAAGAAGTATTTGATCCCCTGCTGATTTTGTACGTTTGCTGATAAAAATAAAACCTCGAAAACTCAGGCTCAAATATCAGAGCTTGATGTGCATTGTAATGAGTGAAATATTTCATCCCCTATCAACCTGTCTGGAGACTAGCTAGGGCACTCCAGGACCTTCATTTGCTTTTTCTTGAGCAACTCCTTTGTTGCTTTGGCCGTGTGGAATACCCATCTACCCATTTTCAATGCCCTGGCTGAGGGAAGGAGGTGCTCACCCAAGATTTGACAGTACATGGCCCCGTCAAATGTCCCTTGCATGCGGTGAAGGTGTCCTGTCCCCTTAGCAGAAACCACCCCTTCAAAGCCTAGTGTGTCCACCTCCATGTTTGACCTTCATTTTTATTTAAATTAATAAGTTAAAAAAAAAATGTTCATGAAAAACAATGTACTGCTTTTACATATAAATCCACTCTATTGCATTCAATAGTTATATTGTATTGAATGCAATACAAATAGATTTGAATTTCCCACCCCGCCCCAAACAGAACGTCTGCACGCACCAACATCACCGGAAACTCCCCAGTGACTCGTCGGGTGCAGAGAATAACAGCCGGAAGAAGAATAACGGAGGAAGGATGAAGTCGCGAAGGATAATGGAGGACGCCGGCGGATCAGGTAATCGCTTTATTTTCTATTGTTTCCATAGGTTTACCTACCCCAAGTGAGAGGAAAGGATTACTGCTCCCAGCATTATTATTATTACACCGTATTTAAATAGCGCAATCATATTACGCAGCGCTGTACAAAGTACATAGTCATGTCACTAACTGTCCCTCAAAGGAGCTCACAATCTAATGTCCCAACTATAGTCATATGTCATTAATATAGTCTAAGGTCAATTTAGGGGGAAGACAATTAACCTAACTGCATGTTTTTGGGATGTGGGAGGAAATCGGAGTGTCCTGGCTGGGAATCAAACCTAGGACCTAGCGCTGCAAAGGCCAGAGTGCTAACCCCTGAGCCACCGTGCTGCTACCAGCATCTTTTTTTTTACCCTGAGTCACACTCGGGGGTACCCCTGGGGTGGTTAATATGCATCCATCTTTTTGTACTCACAGAATCAACAAATGAGCATGAGTCAGGAAACTTCACAGCCATTCATTAGATCTACAATTTTTTTTATAGACAGACAACACCAAGGACCCATTTTCCACTGCGATCGCTTAACGGCCTGTTCGCTAAGGAAACTGTGAAAAGCTCTTATTGAATGAAGCTATGTAACTTTTAGTGTGTCCTTTTGTATACATTGCCAGTATTCACTTGTTAGGAAGAGTTAGTGTGTACATGTATGCATAGCTTTGATCGCTGTAGGTTTTGTTGGGTCTTCCGGTAACGCCGAATAATTTGGTTATGCACCTTTTATTATTTAGTAAAAGCTTAAGGCTACAAAACAAGTCATGTTTTCTTAGACTTTACTTTGAGAACTAGAAAACCAGTTAGCTCTACAAGTATATAGCAAAATATTAAGCTACTTATCAAAACACATGCCTCTTGAAGTGCATAGTAAGCTATGTATTGTATATTTAACATACTTTTAAAACTACTCACAACTGAAGATAAATACATGCCTTAAATAGGTATAAACATCTTTCAGGAATCTCACAAATGCTGCCTGTAATACGCAAATAATAAATAATAAACTGCTTTGCAGAGTAGGTATGCCTAACGACCAAAGGGGTCAAAAGTGATAGCCGATCAGGGGGACCCTGGTGGTACACATGGTGTCTGCTACGTAACAGAGGTAAATCCACCCATTGTCTAATTACAGGTTCAAATTCAACCACAAATTCATAGTGACCAAGTGAGCTTTGTGCCATAAGTAGAAACAAAGGACAATACCACCAAAGCTGTCACTTTCATACACTAGGCCAATAAAACTGGTCCTATGCCTTCCCCACATGCAGAATTTAAACAATTTGGAAGTTTCTTGAGGACACCATAAGACAGATTGGCATCCACTTACCATTACTGAACAAAATTCTGGCCTTAGAATCATTAAATAATAGAAAAAAAATTGTTTCTATAGATCAAAACTTTATATTACACACCACATAACCTAAAAGTTTGCTTGATTGCAACACCTAGTGTATTTCAAATAATGCAAACAATCCTTAGGCTTGCGTATTTTTCCTGTTTTTACAGGAAACACGAAAAATTGGACAACAACCGCATGTTTTTAATGGGACTCCAATTCAATAGGCAAGGGGGAAGAGGTTTGTTTTGACCCCTGCTATGCAGAAATACAGAAACCAGAGATGGCCTATGTAATTACTGGCCTTATTAACAAGGCAAACAATGAAATGAAAAAAACATTTTAAAATATTTAAGACCACCAGAAGGATAAAATATATTACTAGCCGATATTTGTAAAGCACCGATATATTATGCAGCGGTTAGAAAGTCCATAGTCATATCAGTAACTGTCCCTCAAATGGGTTTCAAAATTTAATGTTGGTCATGTCATTAACGTAGTCTAAGGACAAATATTGAGGGAAAGCTGATTAACTAAGCTGCATATTTCCACTTTCAGACCGCAGGTGGCACTCTGATGAAAGGACAGTGTATGTGCCGTCTAATAACTACAGCAATGAAAAGGTCAGTATTGCCACGCAGTCTGGTCTCCCCTTCTTTTCATCCCCATGCAAAATCTAGCTACTCTCCAGGATGACCATGGCCATGTTTTGCTTGCAAAGATTCAGCTACATCTCTGATGTACGGTCATCTGTTATTAATATAGAAATAATTTTCTGCAGCCAGGACAAGAATTGTTGAGCCAAGAGAGGGCTTTGTGAAAAAATTTTTTACACAGGCCAGCAAAACAGTTTTCTGTGTTAAGGCATAGCTGATGTACAGTAAGATTACAGGTAGTCCCCGAGTTAAGGACATCCGACATGCGGATGCCTCCTAGATACGAACGGGGCTTCCCTGCTTACTCGTGTAGAACGGAGGCTTGATAGGGGGAGGGGGGCAGTTTGCATGACCAAGAAACTCTGCAGCCGTTTCACATCTTGCTCCAGAAGTTAATGTATGTCTACGCTCCATAAAGTTTATTTATTTTTTGTTGTTTTGTTTTTTGTGATAAACTTACAGTGAGGATTTTTTACAGTAACTGACACCACGCTGTCTAATGTGTTGAGACAAACATCTGTCCTAAATTGCATTTATCAATGTACTTGTTCTGACTTGCATACAAATTCAACTTAAGAACAAACCTAAAGTCCCTATCTCGTGTGTAACTCGGGGACTACCTGTATACATTTTCCACACTGAATACAGGAATGTGGCTTCTCCCCAGTGCGAGATTGTGGATGAGTGATGATTTCTGTATAACTTTTTTCGCACAGAACAGAAACACGGCTTATCCGAAAAACATTTCCTACACTTAAGGCAGGCATATGCAATCCTATATGAGATTTTTGATGCATAACAAAATCAGATTTTTAAGGAAAACCTTTCTTGCAGTTGGGACAAATATATATCTTTATTATATAAAAATGCTTTGAATTCTGATAACCATATTTCACACACCTCATTCTTCCACTTTTGTTGCTATTCAGAAGTTTTTTCAACATCCTTATAAAAAAGGTAAGTAAACACAAGTAAAAAAGGAAGAAATAAAACATAGTATTACGGCCTTTTAATGACATAACTGCTAAAATCGCTTGATCATTTGCAGTTGACAGTCAAACCTGTAGCAGCTGCACTTCAAAGCTAGGAGAACAGTCAGCATATCAGTTCTTGTCTGTACAAAGTGAATCTGCATCAAGCCCAAAACTTTATTGGTGAACCAAGATCATGGAACAGGAACAAGGAGACAAAATTTACCTTCTGAGCTTAATCACCCACATACTAAATGCTAAAGAAAAAGTTGGACATATTTTTTCTAACCGTATTAACTGTATTTATGAAAACACAAAAGAGAAAAAATACCACAATGTTAAGGCTTTGTACTTTCAAAAAAAAATCTTGGCTTATGAGCAAATGTTTGTTACAAGACAAGGCAGTTCGATAATAGAAGTAAAGCAGATCATAACAAAAAATTGTTGGCTCACATTTTATTAACACTCTATTAAAGAGACACTATTACTCAAATGTGGTAAAAAAAAATCTTATATACAGAGCATTAGTTACTAGTGGTAGCTTGCTATGGCTGCTTAAGTTTCTTTCAATATTAACTCTTAACCACCCCCACCAAAAACTTTGCACAGTTGTAAAACTGGATTTGTACAATCATGCAATACACACACTTAGAATTATCACAAAAGATTCTGCTTACAGAGATTTTTAAAAGACTTGTATTGTGGGAGAAAAAAACTTGTAGAAGCCCTGCATACATGATCAACTTAGAGGGAAAAAAACATTCAAGAAAAAAAAGCTTGAAATGAAAAGGAAAAAGATAATTAGTGTCCCTAAAAATATTTAAAATGTTTAGTAACGATGTGTAAAACGTGGTTCATTGGGCCTGCTCTGTCCTCCAAAATTTCCGCTTTGAAGTCCCATTGTTGATATATTTTGAGAATTTTCATTTGGAAGAAACCTGCAATAAAAAAAAAAGAAACTTTTAGCACTATCGAAAAATGTCAACAATGACCTAGGTGTACAGAAATCAGCATTACACGTACCAAATTTTTAAAACTTGCACTATATACTAAGGAGGCTACTGTTATTTTTTTAATCTATCAAATTAAATGGTGGTGGTGTTAGTGAGTGTGCTGGAACCACTAGCTGTCAGACATATGTTATTCTGCAGCCCTGAACACTGGAGTACCGAGTATATCTTTAATATGCATACACAGTTAGGTAAATATTTGGATAGAGACAACTTTTTTCCAATTTTGGTTCTGTACACTACCACAATTAATTAATTAAATAAATGAAACCTCTGATGCAGTTGAACTGCAGACTTTTGGCTGAACAAAAAGATAGCATAAAAATGTAAGCAACTAAAGTTTTTTTTTTCTTTTACACAATCACATTATTTCAGGGGCTCAAAAGTAATTGGACAATTGGACTCAAAGGCTATTTCATAGGATGGTGTGGGCAATTCCTTTGTTATGTTATTATCAATTAAGCAGCTAAAAGGCCTGAAGTTGATTTGAGGAGCGGGGGGGGTGCTTGTATTTTGAGAATTTTACTGTGAACAAACATGCGGTCAAAGGAGCTCTCCCATGCAGGTGAAACAAGCCATCCTTAAGCTGCAAAAACAGAAAAAACCCATCCGAGGAATTGCTACAATATTAGGAGTGGCAAAATCTAGTTTGGTACATCACAAAAGAAAGAAACAAAGCAAAAGAAACAAAGCAATGCCAAAAGACCTGGACATCCACGGAAGACAACAGTGGTGGATGATCGCAGAATCATTTCCATGGTGAAGAGAAACCCCTTCACAACAGCCAACCAAGTGAACAACACTCTCCAGGAAGTAGGCGTATCCAAGTCTACC
Source organism: Pyxicephalus adspersus (assembly GCF_032062135.1). NCBI lineage: Eukaryota > Metazoa > Chordata > Amphibia > Anura > Pyxicephalidae > Pyxicephalus > Pyxicephalus adspersus. Next base: position 63,472,257 of record NC_092860.1, read on the forward strand.
ATAAGGAGAAGAGTGCATGAAAGTAAATACAGAGGGTGCACTGCAAGGTGCAAGCCACTCATAAGCCTCAAGAATATAAAGGATAGATTGGGCTTTGCTCAAAAACATCTAAAAAAGCCAGCACAGTTCTGGAAAAAACATTGTTTGAACAGATGAAACCAAGATCAACCTTTACCAGAAGGATGACAAAAAAAAAAGTATGGAGAAGGCATACCACATCATCTGTAAAACATAACGGAGGCAGTGTTATGGCTCGGGCGTGCATGGCTGCCAGTGGAACTGGGACACTAGTGTTTATTGATGATGTGACACAGGACAACAGCAGCCAAATGAATTCTGTCTGCTCAAATCCAGCTAAATGCAGTCAAGTTGATTGGGAGGCGTTTTATAATACAGATAGACAATGACCCAAAACATACAGCCAAAGCAACCCATGAGTTTAATAAAGCAAAGAATTGGAATATTCTTGAATGGCCAAGTCAGTCACCTGATCTGAACTCAATTGAGCATGCATTTCACTTGTTGAAGACTAAACTTCGGACAGAAAGGCCCACAAACAGCAACTGAAAGCCGCTGCAATAAAGGCCTGGCAGAGAATTAGAGAGGAGAAAACCCAGCATCAGGCGATGTCCATGACATCAAGACTACCGGCTGTCATTGCCAGCAAGGGGTTTTCAACCACTTATTAGAAATGAACATATTATTTTCAGCTTTTTAATTTGTCCAATTACTTTTGAGCTCCTAAAATGAAGCAATTGTGTTAAAAAAAGGCTTTAGTTCCTCCCATTTTTATGAAATATTTTTGTTCAACCCACTGAATTAAAGCTGAAAGTCTGCAGTTCAACTGCATCTGAATTGTTTCATTTCAAATCAATTGTGGTAATGTACAGAACCAAAATTAGAAAAAAGTTCTCTGTCCAAATATTTATGGGCCTAACTCTAGTAACACTCTAGTGGCAGGGTTTTAAGGTTGTTGCAGGTATTAAAACATTGAAAATGTTACAAAGAAAAGAAAGAAGCTCCCAAAAACAAAAACATTGCACCCTTTAATAATGTCTATTATGCCATATACCGACTATATTACAGAGAAACTGGGAAACTGGGGCAAAAGAGAAGGAAAAATAATTCCCCAACAAAAAACATTCCACAAGAGGTTGCAAGTGGTTCCTAACTCTAAAAAAAAAAAAAAAAAAAAAAAATTCATTTATAAACTAACAGCTGTAAGAATCATTATATGTTATAGAGCAGGGGTGTCCAAAAGGTGGATCGCAAAGTTAACATGAGTAGATTGCGGAGCCTTGCCTTTCAAAATAATAACTCCTGTGCGCGGTAGATTTTAAGTCCAAGTCGGTATAGTTGGTAGATCATTTTGACTTAGTCATTTTAAAAGTAGCTCGCAAGTCAAAAAATGTGGGCACCCCTGGTATAGAGCAATGTATTAGTCTATAAAATTTCAAATATGAGGGGGGCGCTAGTGAGCAGCCGACAGATATGGCCACACATTAACTCGCCTCTCCGCCACTTGAGCGTGCAGCCAGCATTAGCACCGGTGGTAGAAAGATTTCAGCAGGTCCTACCAGCAGCTCATACTCCTGGGATTGTGCTGATTCGTAATGAGGTAATCCTCAACAGCCGGACGGTCTCAATCGCGGGCTGTAGCCTCTGCTTCTTATCCTAAACATGTGGGCAAGATGGCGGACAGTTCACTTCCAGGCGCAGCTCCTGCTTCTTCTCCGGATCCTCCTGCTCTCATGGAAAAGATCTCCAGCGACGGCTCCTCTCACTCAGTGCTCAGGGTTTAGCAATATTATGTGTGCAGGGATGCAGTGTGGAACTCACACAGGCTATAGAGAAACTAGCCCAGACTCTCACAAAGGAGATCAGGGATCTCGTATCAATACTCTGGAGACAAAAATGGATTATGCAATGCGGTCATTGCTTCTCACGACCATGATATATCCATGCTTCAATCTGATTTGAAGGAGGCTATGCTTGGCCTGGAGGACATGGATAATCGTCATCGCAGAGGTAACTTGAGAATTAGGGGCCTACCTGAGAGTGTGGCAGATTTGCCTTCTTTTATTACTGCTCTACTCCAGGAGATTCTTCCTTATGTACCAGTCGATCGTTTAGAGTGTGATCGGATACATGGGCTTTGGATCCTAAGAAACCAGATGGTCCCCCATAGGAATGTCATCCTTAAACTTACGTATTATAAAACAAAGGAAGCCACTATGAGAGCTACTTTGAAAAAAGAAATAGTCAATGTTTAAATCATTTGTATACCAAATTTATGCTGATTTGGCTCCGCAAACCATCCAAAAACGGAAGGCACTGAAACCGTTCCTGCCTATTCTACAAAACTTTGGAATAAAGTATAAATGGGATTTCCCTTTCAAACTGATCTTTGTTTACATGAGACAGACCAGAGGTGTTTCTTCATCTGAGGAAGCTCAAGAGCTATTTGAATACCTGAAAATACAACTGCCTTCTACTGTTCCACAAAGCCCGTGATTCCCAAAGCTCATCTAGGCTGTCGCCAATTTGGGACTCTCAGCGACGCAAAGATCGCCTGTCACTTCAGCAGGCTAAATACCCCAGATCTCCTGGGAAGTTTACAGTGCTGCACAGTTCTGCTACAGCCGCTACGGAATAACTGTTGATTTCGCTATTTTGATTTTCTCAGGGTCATCCAGCCTTAGTTTGACTGATTGCATTTTCCCGAAGGGAAGTTTATGTGCCTGTTCGAGGCTGGGTATGTGATTTTTCATGTTCTTATTGCCAGTTTACTTATTTCTCTCAGGTATGTGTTTAGATGAGCAGCTCATGCTCGAATTGACCTGGCAGACCCCCATAAAGGTCTTTTGGGCATGCTATTTCCCCGTCTATGAAGGTTTTATAGGCGTCCAGTGCCGACTGGCGCTGACGTCTATATTTAGTCCGTTTAACCCTTGGTTACACCGTTATGGTTTACTTCTGTTCCTCCTTGTTTTGGCACCTTATTATGTTTTGACACCTTTTATGCCAGGTACACTTTGATCGGTTCTATTTGTCATCAGCATATTGTGGTTAGAATTTGTGAGTATACTCTGTCTCGCTCTGATTGTGTGATATTATCGCATAATGTGCAGGGGTTCAATGCGCCTAATAAAAGGAGAAAGGCCTTTTAACTAATATTCAACTCAGTATTGTTATGCAAGTTGTCTGCAGGAGACTAGGTTCTCGACCACTTCTTGCCCAAAATTTTTCCACAAAAATTATCCACAAGCATACCATTCTACGTTTCAGGAAAAGAGGTGTTTCCATTTTCTTTTTATAAAAACTCCCCCTTTCTTTGCCATAAAGAAGTTCAGGACCCGACAGGTCATTATTTAATACTGCAAGGCCACATTTTTGATATTGCGGTTACGGTTGTTAACTATTATGCCTCAAACCATCATCAGCCTAAATTTTTAGACATTTATTGATGGTAATGGGCCAACATGTTGAAGGTACTGTGCTTATGATGGGGAACTCTAATCTGATTATTCCTAAACTAGAAAAGTCCTCCACTCCTACTCACGCCACCCATGAGGTATCATCCTTTTCAAAGGAATTCGCTGAATTGCTAATTGTTCATCTACTGACTGATGTATGGCGGGAATTTCACCCATCCATGAAAGATTTCACGTACTATTCCCTCTTACATCAGTGTTTCACTAGAATAGATCACATTTTGGTACATCCAAATTTTTTGCCTCAGGTTCCTGCAGCTAGCATTTTATCCACCCCCTGGTCTGACCACTCTCCAAATATGATTGAATGTTCTTCTTTAATGCCTTGGTCTTCTGAATTTTTTTGGCACCTAAATGAGGCCATGCTATCTTCCCCAGATAGGATTGGCCAAATTGTAAGTTTTATCTCTGATTTTTTTGCTACTCATTCAGAGACAGTGGCATCCCCAATCAAGCTATGGGACGCCCATAAGAGGCTAATTTATACAATTGGCCTCTAGACAAAAGCAATTGAAACAAATAGAGGCTCCGACTTCTCAATTGGCGCAACTGGAACATATTTGAAAGGACACACAATGTAGATTATATCGCCAAGTTCAAAAAGTACAACTGGAACTGAACATTCTTTTAGACCGTGAGGTGGAGCGGCAGATCAAGTGGTCAGAATAAAAGTACTATATGCAAGGGCTAAAAAGCCAGGCAGCATGCTGGCGAATTGGCCAACCTACATATGCCTAAATTATCTGCGACCTGAATGCAATTACCCAACGGCACTGATTCGGCCAATCTGAATAATATAGTGCGTCGGTTTTGGGAGGTGCTTTCCACAGTCTCTAGCAGACTTTCAGCCTTCCGCAGCACATGCACTGTCTAAAGATATTACACTGCGTACTCTAAGTATGGTGGAGGCCATGAAAGCAGATAGAACGCTGGAAGAGACGCTTGCTCCTATTAAATCTCTTAAATCAAATAAATCTCCAGGTTCACACTGATTTTCAGCCTCCTACTATAAAAAAATTAGTTGGCCCCATACTACATTTAGTGCATTTTTTCAACCATCTGAAGCAAAAACCCAATTAAACATATACTCTGTATTAGCCTATATCACCATGCTTCCCAAACCTGGCAAAGATGTTTTAGAGGTACATACCTATCGTCCGATTTCATTATTGAATGTAGATATCTTGACTAAAATTTTGGCTAATAGTCTGAATAAATTTTTGCATGTCATAATACATGGCAGACAATCCCTGGACAGTACATGAAAGATTATCAGTCTGGTTCATTTAGCACATCAACGTAAACTTCCCACTATGTTGTCGTCGTTAGATATACACAAGGCTTTTGACACAGCTTCCTGGGATTATCTGCTTTATGTCTTGTCCAAATGGGTTTTCAGAGTCAATTTCTGTCTTGAATTAGGGCATTATATTCCACCCCGGTAGCGAGACTGGATATATGTCGTACTACTCTTCTGCATTTCCTATTCAACGAGGCACGCACCAGGGGTGTCCTCTTTCACCATTACTTTTTGTGTTGGCTCTCGAGCTATTGGCCCAATGAATTCGTTCTGATCCCAATATTCATGAGTTGGAAATTTATCATTGCATTTTTTTAAATAAATCTATTTGCGGATGATATCCTCGTTTTAACGCAACCTATAGTTACTCTGCCTAACCTAATCACAACACTACATAATTTTGCGGATATCTCAGGCTTGCGCATCGAGACTAAATCCACTGCCCTTAATATAGCTTTGCCACAATCAGTTGTGGATACCATCAGACAATCGTTTAAATTCACATGGGCCCACAGAAATTGGAATATCTAGGGATACATGTGACACTTATACAATATACATCTAATTTTCAACCCTTACTCACACGCTTAAAGACTCAATTGACTAAATGGATGCACTTACTGCTTTCATGGATAGTTAATGTTAATCTAGTAAAAATGTTTGTTTTACCAAAAGTGCTATATATGTTCAGGTCTAATCCCATGCGGGTTACACCGGTATATTTAAAGACCCTCCAGCAGGAAGTTTTTAAATTCATTTGGAGCAGTAAAAAACCGAGGATTGCACAGAAGTCTATGTTTCCACATAGGAGGCACGGTGGTCTGGGGGTCCCAAATTTTGCTAAATATTACCAGGCCTCTCATATAGCTCCCATACCATCTTTATACGCTGGGACTAGAGCTCCTCAGTGGGTTCAGTTGGAAGCAATGTTATGTGGCCCCTTAGGTGTTGGATCATTCCCATGGCTACCAGCCAAACTGCGTTCTTCATGTATGAGCCCTCATCTTAGGCATATCTTGACAATATGGGAATTGGTGCAATACTCCAGTGGCCTGATATCACCTTTCCTACCTTTGCTCCCTATAATACATAGTCCCTTGTTTTTTTTCCAGGTCATTAGTCTCCTGGAGCATTTTCTCCTGGTGGTCTTTTCATAATTTCACTGTGGTATACTCATTGCTTACACGAACTGGTATTATGAGTTGGGAACAAATCAGAGTTTCACATGAGGCTCCTAGTAGGGAATATTTCCGTTACATTCAGCTTAGGCACTGGATAAAATCTCTGTTAGGTTTCGGAGGGGTTTGGTTATCTTTATCTGTCATGGAGCATATCTGTCTTCTGACTCCCCTACAGCCTAATTTGATTTCTATAATTTATGCTGCATTAAATGAATTACTTTCTCCAAGAGATCATAAATATGTAGTTGATTGGGAAAAAGATCTTCGATGCTCCTAGACAGATGAAGCCTGGTGTCATATGAGGTCCAAGCTGACCTCCTGCTCCATTATTATTGTAACCATAGAATTTGTTTATAGGGTTATGACTAGATGGTACATGGTCCCTGCACGTCTGAAACACTGCACCACTAGTGGGTCAGATAGGCGTTCCAGGGGTTGTCAGGAACTGGGTTGGGTTATGCACATATGGTGGACTTGCTCCTTTGTCATAAAATTCTGGGGACAGGTTTTCCGTCTGTTGAATACAGTTTCAGATGCATTTACTTAAAAATCCATGGCTGGCGCTATTACATTTCAAACCACAGAACCTTTCCAAGGTCCAATTTAAATTGTGTACGTATATTCCTACAGCTGCTAAGCAAACGATAGCAAACAGGTGGAAGAAACAATTTATTCCATTCCACGAAGTTAAACTTGGAGTTGACAATATGTGCATCAATGAAAAGCTGTCCAGTACGTTGAAGGATACTTATTCTAAATTCATACAGGTCTCGGAACCCTGGGTCCAATACTCTGTGCCAGATTCAAATGTGTCGGTTTTGATAACATGGTAAAGTTGTTTTCTTGATAATTTTAACATTATTGTCACAAATTGTATACTGTTGTTTGAGTTTAAATGTTGGAAATGTATCCGGTGTTCAGATTTTCCAATTGTTGTTGGTTTATGGTGCCCCCTCCCTTCCCAATTCCTTGTTACTTGGTATTTTTTGTTTTGTTGTTTTTCTTCCACTGCATTGTAAAAGAAATATGTTTATGGATGCTGTTAAAATATAAACTCTAATAAAAATGTATTGAACATAATATTTAAAATACAACATTTTTAGAATAAAATAAGTCAAACATTTTTTTTTTTACAATGGGCAACAAGATATGGCTCAAAAAATACATGTACTTTTTAGTTTTGCATATCAGTCATAAACAGTCACTTTTAAATAATTTTCTGCCATACACTAAATAAAAAAAAAAATTTTAATTATTTTGCAATATGGTAGATATTTGTCATGTGTGCATGTAGTGATGTCAAGCACGTTGTGTTCGTGCCCTAATTAAACAAGCAGCGAACACTGTGTAATTACATTACATAGAATAAGTGGTACAAAAGGATAGAAATCCTGCCATGGTGGTCGCACAATGTGGTAGTGTAAATTGTTTTCATTCCCTAACTGCATACCCTTAGGATTATGGTGGTAAAAGCTTTTAGAATCCATGCAAATAAAGTTTACCAATCTATAATACTACTGTAATAATGAAAACAAATTTTATTAAAAGGCCTACACATCTATTTCTGATTTAACATTTATAAAGAAAATATTTAACGCACTGATATATGCTTACCCATGCACTCCTCTATTCATGTGTCCTTGCCCTGATGATCCTGGTAAAACACGGTCACCTTTGAAAAACACACTTTGTTACTTTAGAATTCTTCCACAGCGAATAAACTTACAGCAAAAAAGACCTGAGGCTTTTTATTACCTACTAGATGCTATACTGCCAACTATTGTGGGCATTTGCGCTCTTTGTATATTGCTATGGTCATTATTACCTGGTCTTGACCGATCAGATTCCATCTTACGACCATGATCTCCCCAATTGCGTCCATCCCTAACAAACAAGACACCACTTTTTAAATTAGATTTTTAGCATGTTTTTTGTTCTTTTATTAACTTATTATTTTATTATTTCTACATTAACTGTTCTGACAAAAATACAGTGTAAAAATAAACCGTCAGTTTACAGTGAAGCGTGAAATATAAAACACAATTACTTGGACTCTTCACTAGTCTGTGGCATATTTGGAAAAAAATTGCATATTGAGTCTATATTGTGGCATATGTCTGTCAAAATGTTTCATATTGATGTTTATATGATGTTTATTATTAAAAAAATAACAAGTTACAATGAAGTATTGTGATATCAGGCTCTTTCTATGCATTCAATGCATGACTGAACTCTATAACTGGTACTGGCAATCTTATACATACTGTAGTAACACATTGGGAAACACAGGATGCTGAGGAAACTCCTGGTAATTACTTGTGTCAATAAATGTCTTTACACTTCAGCACAAGTACAAATATGTAACCCATAAAGATTAGGACAATTCAGACCATACAGATTACCACAAGTCAAATTATTACAGACCAACTATCTAAATCTCCGTAAAGTGTGCATGTGTATGTGTGTAACAGATACTTACACACGTGCAATTTTCTAAGCTTATCAGCTTATCACATGGAAACAACATAAAGAATCTATAGCATGTATGCACTGTCAAGAGAACCTACTAAGGTTCAAACCAAACATCGGAGTGAGTATGGTCGATTCAAGTTTGAAGACGGCGTGGTGGTTGGTGGTGGGGCCTGCTCCGAGTATTTCAGTAAATGCTGATCCACTGTAGTTTTCACACACAACCATCTATAGTGTTTTCATAGAAAATGAGCAAGAAAAAGGGAAAATATCTATGAAGCAGTGGTCTTCTAGCAAAAAAATGTCTAACTGATGCCAGTAGGATAGGTCAGAGTAGAAAACTACAATGCAGAAGAGCTTCTTAGAACACACACCAGGGTGAGCCTTGAAGAAGATGGGCTACAGCTGCAGAAGACAAGACCACGTGCCACTCCTGTCAACTACAAACAGGCAATGAGGTAGATGGGTTCACTAAGTTCAACCAGAGAAAACTGGAATAATGTTGCCTGGTCCAATGCGTCTTGATTTCAGGTGCAAAAGCTTAGATGGTTAGCTTAAAAGGGTCAGATTCTGGCGTCCTCCGCATAAAAGAAAGGATCCATCCTGCCTTGTGTAAAAGGTTCAGACTAGTGGAGGTGTAATGGTGTGGGGGATATTTGCTTGGCACACTTGGCCTCTTAGTACCAACTAATTGTTACGAACTTTGGATGCTGAACATGTCCCTCCCTTAATTACTACTTTATTACTGGGTAATTCCAGCAGGTTAATGTGCCCCGTCACAAACCTAAAATCATTTCGAACTGGTTGACATGGAGTTCACTGTACTCCAAAAGCCTCCACAATCACCAGATCCCAAACTAAAACAGAAACTTTAGGAAGTGTATATATATTGCATTTTATTCCTAAAACAAGGAGTAAGTAACCAAACCGTAGGGCTCAAATATCTATTATATTTGGGGGGAAAAGTTTGTAAGTGTTCAATCTACATTCGGAAATCAACAGCCAGTGCTATGAAAAATTAGATAAAGGACAAACCTTCCCAGCGGTGGCATGGCCCTCTCATCATCCACACGTCTGTCATAGTCTCCCCACCCTTCGTGCTGATCTCTCCCATGACGATCTGAGTAATTCTACAGAATTAGAATTAAAAAAATAAAAATAAGGGCTGTGCAAGCAAAGAAGGGGGTGGGGTTTAACATTGTCTTTCTTTAATGAAACTCAATTTTTAAATTTTCTTTAACACACTTACAAGAACTCTGCCACCCATGCCAGACCTCGAATCATCCCTCCTGAAGAAGAAAAGTGAATGCTGTGTTAAACATACAGTGCGCACAAAAACATAAATGCAATTGATCATTACTACTACTGGCTACTATGGAGGGCAAAAGATTCATTCAAAAAGTAACCGTAATAGCTTTGGCAAGAATCTTCTGTAATCAGTCAATCAGTAGGCAACTAGATCCAAAAAGATTTATAAGTGAAGTTGCTAATGCAGAAACACAAATAGGTTGTAAAGATGCAAGATGAAAAGATGTTAAGTGAATGGCTAGACTATCACTCTGCACTAAAAAGCCCCAAGCCAAGTGCTTGCAAAAACTTACAGTTGTCCCCATACTAAATAAATGGAGACACACATTCATGCTGTAGAAGGATTTTGATAGGAACGAGTAGACGCTAAATATGCATAATAGGTAGGATTCAGGTTAAGGGATTTACCTAACATTTTCTTAGCCTTCCTACATGGATGAAGAGGAGCACACTTGCCACCAGTAGAATACTCAATAATGGCATTAGGTGTCGGCTTGAAAACAAGTCCCTCAAAAATTGAACAGTACAGGGGGTTCTAAGATGCAAAACCTGCAAACAAGCACTGTAGACATGTCTTATGGCAATGGGCAAATGGACTAAAACAAAAATAAACCAAAAAGCTTTCAACAGGCCATAACAGCTGAATTTTTTGTTTTATTTTATTTCAGTCATTAGCGCTACATACTGTTAACCCCCTGCATTAGTGGGTTTAGCAGAGTTCAACTTCTCAGGAATCCACCAAGAAACTTGGCCATAGAAATAACATCCAGCCACCAGAATGCCAACAGAATGCTTACATGCATATAGAAAAAAAAAAAAAGAATAAAAAGGCTGTTTCGGATCAACAACCTTTATGAAATGTTTTTAAATGTAATGGTTTGTGTATACTTAAGTCTTTAAGTATATCTTAACTTAAACATGGGGATCTGCTTAACCACTTAGAAGAAAGAAAAACATATACATAAATACATGTGTAGACATACACACACACCATTTGTTTTCTCACTTTAATAAAATTTACCTGTCCATGTGCATATGGTCCATAAATCGGCCACGATCCCTATTCTCAAAATCGTTAAATCTGTCTGGTCTTGCAAAGTCTCGATATCGATCATCCAAAGCCATCCGTTTAGAATCTGGCCAGTAGGACTCATCTCTTCTGAATGCAAAAACAACATGAAACATTATAAAGACAGTTTATATAAACTACAATCAGTTTTTTTTTACTTTATGGAAGGAAAACAGGGTGAAGAAGTGCAGAGAAAGCAAGAATTGGATTGCATGGAATCACAGGGGTGTAGATAGGCAGAACTATCGAGTGAGAGGCTAATATATACAGTTGCCCTCAGAATAACAGTCCGACACCACTAACATGATCAATCAGAGATTTTGGTAGAAATTATATTTTTACATAGCAAATCATTTACTAGAAGGTGTAGTAGAGTAAAAGAAAATCAACAGACCCAACAGTCAGGACATGCATGTTGTGGATTCTGAATAAATAAATCAATACATGAAAATTCAAAATAGCCTAATCAAAATAGCAGTGTGGAGTTCTATTGGTGAGGTAATTTATTCTGTAAAAAAAAACAAGTGTCAATTATGGCCCTTATTTAAGGAGGGCAACAAATGTTGTACATGCTAGTTAGAATGCATTTCTCTGAAAATTTGATTAAAAGAACAAAGTACTTTGATTACAAAGAGTTGATAAAAGATGGGAAAAAAATCAAGAAGTGCAGAAAATGATAGGCTTCTCAGTCTAAGAAATACAAAGATTTTATTTGATAGCAATATAACATTGGCCTTTGTCAAAACCAGATTTCTCTAAGAGCTACACAAAAAAAACATATCGACAGGTATTCTAAGATAGCTTTGATCCATTACAGAAAAAGACTGGGTATGAATATATGAAATCCAAGGCTTCTTTTATGTGTGATATTGTCTGTAGTGCAGTATTAGATTGTGGTCTGTCCTCTCTGTATATTATAATACCTGTAGTATTCATATTTTTTTTAGTTGGTTGTATTGTTGTTGGTGGTAGTGCACAGAGAGATCGTATAATTTAATTGTAAGGTGTATAGTTATCTTGGGAAGTGGGAAGAGTATGAGGGTTCTTGTTAGCTGTTACTGAAAAAAGCTGCCTCAAAAATGTATCAAGTGCTGGAGCTGTGTGTGAAATCTGCATGTTGTTCTGCATCCGCACAGTTCTCTGTGTACAAACCTCCATATGTCCTAAACTGTATGTCACAATGAGTTGTAATGTTCAGGGTGCACAGGGGACCCTCAGATACTAGTTACTACAACTACAGACCCCCAGCTTTAAAGAATTTCAAGATATGGGGTCACCTATGTAAAAAGTTATGAAAATTGAACTTTGGGGTTGCTGTTTAAGAGGAAAGTGCGCCTTGGAGTCCCTAAATTGAAAATACAAATTGGGGACCCCGGGGCTACTAACATAGCAAGGAGCATTGGGGTGGGCCCCTAAATATATACCTACCTGTCACATATCTATACCTATGAAACTACTGTCTGCTTCTCCTCTTTGAACGCCAATTTCTCTGAGGTGGGGGGTACAAAACTAAAAATATAGGTTCAAGTGGCAGGCACATTCTCCCCTTACAATCTCATTACTACAGCATCATTAGAGTATAAAACACTCTGCCCATCAAAATGGGCTTTCCTGCCCTGTTACACATTTCGATCTTCAATTTCCCAGGAATGGAGAGGTGTAAGAAACCAAAAATATAGGTACAAGTGGGGAACATCTGTGGTTACCATCCCCTAAAACTTCATTACTATGGCATCACTGAAACAAACTCTGCCCACTAAAATTTATTGGGGTTGAGGTACTAGAAAGTTACAGTCATATGTAACAAGTAAGTGCATTTTTGACAACAGTTTTTTTTTTGTTTTTTTAAGGTTGTAATGATGCCATGGTAATGGTTCGTGGTAATGAAATGTGATAGCCACAAGTGTCTCCCACTTCCACCTACCGTATATACCCACGTATAAGCTGACTTTTTCAGCCCCCAAAATGAGCTGAAAAAGACCCCCTCGGCTTATACGCGGGTCTGGTGCAAAAAAGCACCCAATCAAGCAGCTAAGTATGGCAGAGTTACGCCGGCTTGTAGCCGGCGTAACTCCGGCGCTAAAGTCAATCACTGTTACAGTTTTTTCAGTAGTAATCAGATTACTACTGAAAAAACGTACTTACCTTGTCCCCGCAGCTTCTCTGGCACATCTTCTGTCTTCAGGCTCCAGCTGCGAATGCAGAGACGATCTTCGGACAGGGACTCCCGAGGATGTCAGTGCATGTCGGTGTGGCCATGAGACGGGGTGGGAAATTCAAATAATTTTGGATTCAATACAAAATAGCTGTATTGAGTGCAATACAAAGAACTTTATGCTACTGTACAGTTATATTACATTATACATCTAAATTTTTAACATTTTTTTATTTTTGTTTATTAGTTTATTACATTTATTAAATATTGGACATATTTTGATGAGTTATGCCTAAGAATTATAGCCTACAATGTACAAAATTTTCATGTAAAAAAATGTATCGCTTTTTGCGTGGAAATACATTAAGAATTAGAACGCAAGGGGGGCTACACTTTTTACGGACAGAATCATAAATTCTCTTTAACCGCCAGGGAGGTTAAAAGAGAATTTAGGGGTTGTGTATGGTAAGTAGTATACCTACCTAACCACTAAATTTTCACCATGGTATTTGTTTACCGTATTATGGCTGTAATGGCTGTATTATGTAATTTTATTGGTATTTATTGTGAATTTGAAATTTGCCAGCGGCTGCAGCATTTCCCACCCTAGGCTTATACGCGAATCAATCAATTTTTCCTATTTTCCAAGGTAAGAATAGGTGCCTCGGCTTATACACAGATCGGCTTATACACAAGTATATATGGTATATTTTTGTTTCCCTGCACCACTTAATTCCAGAGAAATTGGGGTTTTAGGTAGAGATGCAGACAGATATGTGTAACAGAGCAGGCATCACATTTTGCAGGTAGAGATTTATGTTCCCATAATGCAATAGTATTTACATTTTAGAAATGTTTAGCCACAAGTGTACCCCACTTGCATCTAGTTTCAGGTTCCTATGCATCCACGTGTACCTTGACTTAAAAGTCAATACAACCAACGATTTAAAGGTTTGGAGATCTGAAGGTTTAAACACAGCGAGTTGTTAGGCTGCAGAATATGACATGTAGCTTTTACAGACATAGAGCTTTACACTACGCTGCCAATGACATCACATTGCACACTGCATAAACTTCACCATTTTTTTTTTTTTATATAGAATATAGACAGTGATGAGAGGGGGGTCATTGGCTGTCTTGTCCTTATCCGATATCACATTGGTACAAAATTTTTAACATATTTAAGAGTAACTGTCTGTTATATAATGGAAAAATGGGTGTTTTTTTTTGTTTTTACACTTTCTTGCTCCCTCTGCACTGCTCCTACTGTGCATGCATCTTCAGGGGCTTTCTTATGTTTAAAAAAAAAAAAAAAAAGTGTTCAATCTCATGCATGCGCATTGCAAGGCAGCACTGGACGTACAAATGAGCATTAGAGAAGGTGGAAGCAGATTTTGTAAAAGGATCAAGTAAAAAAAAAAAAAGTTTTCACAAAAGTTTACTTTAACTAAATATAGCCTCAAGAGCACATTTAAAGTTAGGCTGAATTCAGACTGACAGTAAGGTTACATTTGTCCATTCCTCATGCCAGGAACCACTGTTGCTTAAAAAACTGCTAGCTCTGAAAAAGCACAGCACTTACTGCCTGTTACCAATCCCAGGTGCCTAGCAGTTGCCAGAAGTCACTCAGAAGGGGTAAATGTTTTTTGCTGCTAAAATGAACTAAGCCTAACTTGTTACACCACATTCATTATACTATTACACTACTACAAAGGAATACACACCTAAAACTTAGAACACTAGGGAGTTGGGTCACAATACACGGCGTAGGACAGTTGTGGCAAAACACATAAAATGGAAAAATTGGATATACTAACGGGGGAGGCATTACAAAGTTGGAACAAATGTGTGTGTGTGTGTGCGTGCGTGTGTGTGTGTTTTATATACTTTTTTTTGGACTCCTTTACAAATTTCTGGCCTGTAAAAATGCCTTCGAGAAAACGTAAGGCAATTAGTCAAGTGCAATCAAAGGCAAAAAAAATTTAAAAAAAAAAGAAAACACCGTAAACAGGAAGAGGACTTGCCACGCTGCACGAGAGAGCCAATACATCTAAAGCTTCAACAGCATGAGACCCAACTACAGCATAACAGAGATAGAGCTACTTCATCTAGAGCTTCAGAGAGAGTACAACAGCGTGAAACCCAACTACAGGAAAAGAGAGAAAGAGCTTTTACATCTAGAGTTTCATAGACAGTACAACAGCGTGAGACCCGAGGGCACGAAATGAGAGAAAAAGCCAGACGATCATTCATCCCATGGCTCACAAGAAAGCTCTTGAGGCCCTTCACGTCACTCAGATCTGAGAGGAAATGACAACCTGATGAGAAGAGCTCTGGTACTCCTCTGTGGACTTTCGTCAAACTCTGCCCGTTATACCAATGTCAACAGCCGCTGATGAGATCCACACATTTAAAACATTCATTTTTGTGGAGACGTGCAACAGTTAACTTTAAAGCAAAACATGAGAGTACATCTGGGTGATGAAAGTGCTCTAATTTGAAAACTACTTGAAATCAGAAAAGGTATACCAGTTGGTCTTCTGGCAAGATAAAATTTGGCATCCGATTTCTGTATCTGGTGTCGTCCATTGCAGAGCTAATAGATGCAGTCTATCCAGCAGTTTTACAAAAGTATCACTCTTAACTGGTTGCGAGAGAGGGCCATTCTTGCTGCTAAAAATGTCCACGAAATAAACAATGAAATACTTGCAATGTTACCAGGCATGGCCACTGAATTAATACATCAATTTCCCAGAGTTCCTAAACTCACTTGATCCGGCTGAATCTTCTTTTACTTAGTCGGCTCTCCAATTATTTTACGCAACCTTGACTCACCAAAACTGTGCAACGGCACATGCCTTTGTGTTAAGAAGCTGCTGGCCAATGTAATTGAAGCCACTATCTTAACAGGAAAGGGGGAGGGTGAAACGGTTTTTATCCCATGGATACCACTCATTCCAACGGATCTCCCTTTTCCATATAAGAGATTACAAATTCCAGTGAGACTTGCATTCTCTATCACAATCAACAAGTCACAGGGGCAGACTATTACGTACTGCGGAGTGGATTTGAGATCCCCCTGTTTCTCCCACAGACAACTTTATGTTGTTTGCTCAAGGGTGAGTTTGCCCAAGAACTTATTTATTCTTGCTTCTGGAGGTGAAACTAAAAATGTTGTTTATAATCAAGTTTTGTGGTAAGTAATATTATAGTCAATTTGTCAAAGATTTTACATTATAATTTGTATATTGTACTTATACTTTTAAAACCTGTAAAAATAAATAAATACCCAAGCAACGCCGGGTAATCAGCTTGTATAGTAATATAAATCATAGCTTGTGTGGCAAAATTTCTTTAGTCTCACCTATTCCTATTTCCTAAATCAGCTAAAATGATCTCAAATGCTTAAAAATGGTAACCAAATCCTAAAAAACATGGAAGAAAACGGAAAACTACCATTGAAGAATTGTAGCAAGAATCATGGTATGGGGATATTTCTCATACTATGATGTTGGGCCTATTTATCACATAACAAGGATCTTGGATTAGTTTGAATACATCAAAAAAATTGAGAGAGGTTACACTCCCTTATGTAGAATAGGAAAATCCCCTGAAATCCGTGTTTCAACCAGACAATGAACCCAAACACACCAGCAAACCAACATCTTGGTTTCAGACCAACAAGATTCACATTATTGAGTGGCCACCCCAATCAGCAGACCTTAATCCAAAAGACTTGTGGGGTGCCATCAAAAACGTTGTTTGAGGCAAAACCAAGAAATACAGAAGAATTGTGGGATATAGTCTGATCATCCTGGGCTGAAATCCCTGTTCACAAGTTTGCAGAAGTTGGTCAACTCAATGCAACACACAATTGTGCAGCATATCTCAGAAACAGTGGTTATACAACTAAAGATCACTTCAGTACTTCAAAGAAAAGCAAAATCATGAAATTTTTTTGGAAGTTTTTAAAGTGAAGGTTTGAGTTTGTAAAGAATAATGCACACAGCCCTTTTTTGAAGAGCCTGATATTCTCTTTCGTGTAAAGGAATAAAACATTTGATAATTTTTTCCTGTTTTAATTTGGAAAAGAATGTGCAGTGTTCCCAAAGCATTTGCGAGTACGGAAATAAAAGTTACGATTTTGAGCTTTATTCACTTTTTTAAACACACTGAAGTATAAATAGTTTTTTGGGGGAAAAAAATTAGAATCTGGGTCGAGGCTCTACAAGCACAGTTTGTAATAAAACTCTTCCCTAATGGTGGCTAAACTCAATGCCATGACATTTATATGTCCATCTGAAGTCAGATCAGATTTGGCTAAATTGCTTAAATTTCCCAGATGAACAGGAGACAAAACTGTTATGACTAGGTCCCCTGCACTGATACTGTGCCCAGTCTGGATCAGACTAGAAGGGGGACTTCTGACTCCAGAATCAGATCCATGGGCACAGGCCATGGACAACCTGGTTCTTAATGTCAAACTTTTCAGTCTGTTTAGGTCAGGGGTGTCAAACTCTGGCCTGCAAGGTCTTTTTTGGACCCCCCAAAGAATTCTGAAAATTATTTACATCTGGCCCACCCGCTACTACGCATCCTCTCTTCCCTCGCGTCACTGCGTGGCCCCGCATTGTTGTTCTGTTCTATCAAAAAACGCAGGACTCTCAAGCAAAGGAGCAAGATTTGACAATTCTTTGCTGAAAAACTCAAATGTCAAATCAGAGTCTGGAGAATGTCCTAAAGGGAAAGCACAAAATGAATGCACTTCCCTGGTCTGTATCCAAGACTAGGCCCAGACACTCCAGTTAGACTCGTATAAAGCAAATTTCCAAGATTCTAAAACTCTAGCCAAACTTTTGTAGTGTCTTGACCATCAAGATGATGTTTATTGATGCCTATGCTGAACATTACTTCAACATATTTTGTCCAGGTTACCAACAATAGAAATGCCACAGAATGGGGGCGTGGCTTGGCTGATAGACAGATTGGTCGGAGCGGAAGCCTGTGACACAACGAGCATAACTGGCATCAACATCGGCAGTTTGGGGAGGAAAAGCACTAGGGAGCTCTATTTCACATCAGCACAGCGGGACGCAGCGCGCATCCAAGATGGCGAACAAGCATCCCTTTAAGGAGATTCAGATAACTGGCACACGGAGAAGCAGGTGCTCTCTCAGAGCCAACACTCCCCAGATCCAGTACCACGTTCTCTGGCACCACCGTTGAGGACTCTTTCTCTGACTCTAGGCAGCACTCTAAGGGGGACAATGAAATGTCTGAAGCTCTGCAGGTGAGCCCACCACACTCCCACCCCTCCTCTGACAGCCAGCCTTGACAGGCTGACTCACAGAAAACAGAGAAGTCTACCTGAAACAGTGGAAACCTATGTGCGGTGGCAACAGCTATCTTCAAAGTTTTACTTTCCAAGCCTAAAGAATCCCCCCTTGAAATAGAACGCATACATAGAATGATGGGGCCCAAGACCACTGACTTGTGCCTGCGAGATGTGATTTGACTCTTTCACTCCTACCGCCTTAAGGATGAAATATTGAGGCAACTAAGGGACCAAGATGGGGTATCCTTCAATGAAGCCCGAATTTCTGTTTTGCAGGATCTCTCAAGGCATACCTAAGCATTTCCCAGGGCTCTGAAGCTGCTTTTGACTACTCTTTGCACTCAAAATATTCAATATTGTTGGGGTTTTCTGTTTCAACTTACCACCTTCAAACATGGGCACTTGACGAGTTTTGAGACCAGCCTTCCATCCTAAATGTATTTGAATTACTAGACATATCCCTACTGGACTGGCCGAACATTTTGATTCATTAGAAACGGGCTACTAGAAAAAGCAGACATTTTGTTTCTACAGGAGACTCATTGGAAAAAAAACACTTTGCTTGTAGGAGCCCCTTGGATTGGGGATGTGATTTACACAACTTGTAAAACAAACAAACAAACAAAAAAGGGGGGGTGGGGATGGCTCTCTATCAACAAAAACCTACCCTATAAAATCCTATCCCAGGAGTTAGATCCAGCGAGCAGATACCTTTTTGTACAATTGGAAATAGCAGGGGTGGTTTACTTGTGTTCAACCTACACTCTAAATGTTAACTATGCCCCTTTCTTTGCTACCCTGGGTAAAACATTAGAGAATTATTTTCCTAAACTAATAAATGCAGGAGATTTCAATGCAGTTGTTGACCCCACATTGGATAGATCTAAAGGACTCTTCTTCTGACCTCAAGTATCTACTAGTACAAACAACCTTGCTTGACGTCTGGCATCTTTCATCCAACTGAGAAGGACTACATGCGTTATTCCAAGGCACACTCTATATTTTCAAGAATAAAACACATACTCGAAGGGCCTGCTTCTGAGGGTTCTGAAAATCAATACAGGTAACTTTACACTTTCGGATCATGCATCTCTTCAGTTAAATCCAATTAAGAAAAACGCTGTTGTGAAGGTTCCCTGAATTATTAGGCAAATCCTCCTCCTTTAAGGCCTATATGCAAACCCACTGGGCAAATGGGTTAGATAACTTACCTCATTGGGATGCCCCAATTCTACTGTGGCAAACTATGAAGGATGTAATGCGGAAAATATCTTGCCACATACCCCACAGCAGAATAGGGAATATTATAAATACTACAATTTCCTCCAGGAGCAGGTCAAACTAAAAATACATGTTAAACATGCAAGATTAAAGGTGTCTGCATGTTACCCTCTGTAAACTGAAAAGTGTGTAGACTACTAATCCCCAAACCACTCCGCGTGGTGGAAATGAAGCCCTTGTGTATGTCAAATAGGGCTGATAAACCTAGCTAAATTGATAGATGCAGCAAAGTGAGAATAAAGGAATGTTTGAGGGAATGTCAGATTTCCAGTTTTGAAAATAGAGCCCCAAGTGTATTTTTTTATGAATTACCAAGGAGGAAAAAACCCTACAAATTGAGAGAAGTAACCAATTCTTTTAAAGTAATGCGTAAATGGCAATACATTATTTTTGGGTTTAAGTACTTTAATAAGATCATGTAACAAGTATTTCAGTAAATGGTTTAGAAAGTACAGTTCAATAAAATTTTTACCTTCCATCCATATCATAAGGCCTTCTCATCCCTCGACGGTCCTGTTCATAACGCAAACGCTCCTGCTGGCGGCGCAATTCTTCTCTCTCTCTTTGAATACGCTCTTGTTCAATTCGCCTCTCCTCTTCTATTCGCATTCTTTCCCTTTCTAATCTCTCTCGTTCCATTCGCTCCCTGTCAAGTCTCTCTCTCTCAAACTGAAGTCTGACACGCTCTCTTCTTAACCGCTCTCGTTCTTCTCTTTCACGCATCATGAAAAGTCTCTCGCGCACTCTTCTATCTCTTTCCCTGTAGAAAAAATAAGGTAAAAGTCATAAAATCTTAAGATTTTCTTGCAAATTAGCCTTCAAAATTTAAATACAAATTTTAAGAAAAACACCCATGAAATATTATAGAGCTGCCTATAACTACAACAGGCAGGAAAGGCGGTGGGGGGATGTTATCACTCTCATTATAGATTTCTTTCTGGATGTAAATTTAGGCTTCAGCTACTGAGATCTGTAAACAGTTTTTTTCCCCCGTGAAAAGAACTACTGCACCTGTAACCATGGGTCTAAACCTAATTGATAGGGTTGACAGCAAGACAGAAATAAGAAGACGTGCAAACTAAAAATTCAAAGGAGCGCCACATACTTGGAGAAATATATGCAATTCCAAAACACTTTAAAGTATGTTTATAGTTTAGTTGGAATTTATGCAATTTTTTATAGACTGGCAGCTGAGCAAAAACATACCTCTGTCTCTCCATTTCTCTTGTCTCTCTCTCTCTTTGCCTCTGACGTTCGCGCTCCCTCTGCTCTTTAATTTTTTCAAAGGAAAGTATTTCTCTCTTTTCTTTACTTCCAGATTTTCGGTCTTGACTTTTGGAACTCTAAATGAAAAATTTGTAAAACTAATTTGTGTAACTCAAATCTTTTAAAAAAATATATTTTTATACTAAAATATATATGGACATCTCTATAGAAGGCCTTATAGCTGGCAATGCATATTAGAGCAAAAAACAAGACATGAGGTCAAAAGGATTGTTGCAAAGGAAAGATCTGCGGCAAGCTACATAAAAATTTCTACTGCAAGAGCACAGAGACAACCATAATTTCCAAATTGAAGAAGTCAAGCACAACCAGGACTCTAAGAGTTGGTCACACAGCCAATCTGAGAGGTTACCAAGAACCCGATGCCCACTAACTTAGCTTCAGAGATCCTGTTGTGGAGATGGGACTAAGTTCCAAAAGGGCAACAGTCACTGCAGCTTTCACTGATCTGAGTTTTTTTGGATGGAGAGAGGCTAGACAGAAATCTCCTCAGGGCTTCACTCTGACTGTGAAGCACCAGATTTTCTGGTCTGATAAAACCAAGATTGAACTATCTTGGCCTCAAATCTAAACGTTATGCCTGGAGGAAACCATTCCAATCATTCCAGTGGAGGAAACCATTCCAACGATTCCATTGGAGGAAACCAACATTAAAGCATGGTAGTGCCAATATATGAGATATCCTACTTAAAAACCTGTTCTACAGTGCTCAGAACCTCAGACTGGGCTAAAGGTACACCCTTACAACATGACAATAGCACACGACACACAGTGCTCTGGGGACAACTCTGTGAATGAACCCTATTGAACATTTTTGGGGAAACCCAAATATGGTTGTCCACCAGTCCCAATGCAAGCTGACTCGGCTTGAGAGGACTGCAGCTTCAGAGGATTTGGAAAGAAGAATAGAAGAAAATCTACCCAATCCAGGTGTGCAAAGCTAGCTGCACCATACCAAAAACAACTTGAGACAGCACAGTTGGCATCAGTTTTTTCATTTTATTAGATTTGCCAAATTGTCTAAACATCTGTTTTCACTTTGTCAGTATGTGGTATTAAGAGTAGATGTTTTATTTTGTCCGAATGTTGTCATATTTTTATAGCCTATGCTGTCTTTTGTCTAATACAAATATATGAAACAATGTAGGAACCATAGCAACCATTACCTAAATGGCTACAGTAGTACTCCTTCCACTGTGACGACTGTTATACACATTTTCTTTGCATTACATATATAGCGAAATCATACTGACTAGTGGCAAACTTGCTTTTCTAAACCTAGTTTGTTTTCTTAAATTGCTGTTCGGCGTGGTTATTACATTTTTTTTTTTGGTCAACCGTGAGAGACTTTACAAAACTCCAGAAAAGAGGTTATATCTAAGACATGTGAACTGGTGATAATTTTACAGATACAATTTTTATAATGTTATCCTTCTACTAGTTTCTATAGTAAACATTTTCAGGAGCAGATTTTAAAAACATCACTGGCAGATCGGCATTTACAGAATGTTTGTTGTGCTATAACAGATCTATACATACACTCGTTAAAGATTACTTTTAGCAACTAGAGCAGAACCAAACCCTAGGGAACCCTGGGTTCCACCATCTTTCCAGCAATGATTTTCAGCCATCTTGACTGCCCATGCCAGGGTGAGGGGAGTTCATCCATCCCTGGCACATGCAAGGGATGCCGGGTTTCACAACACCATCAACTACGAAAAAACATCAACCAAGCTGATGATTTTTTTCGTATATTCCTGACTCAGGCAAGTTAGATGTATTATTGCAGAGAGGACATCGTCTAGCCCTTGCTGCAATAACCATCTGCCTAAATTCAAAGTGGGACGCAGGAACTGTATAGTAAAGCATGTTACAGAAAACCTTGCTTTCTTTTCAAGAGAGTCAGTCTTATGTTGTAGAACACTTTTACAAATCTATGTGAAGTAACTGTTGAATTCTAGGCTTCAGATCAACAAGTAATGGAGGAGATCGACCTGGAAGATACAATTTCCTTTAAATGTTACACTACCCACAAGCAAAGAAAAAAAAAAAAAGAATATTTCTATACACTATACATACCCTCTCCTTTGAGTCAGATGATGTTTTCACACTGATTACAGGTTCTCCTTTTGATTTATCCATGACAACTGTCCTTTCGGTACCTCTGCTTCCTAAAACATTAAAGAATTATTATGAAATTATTGAGGTAAACAAAGTATTACAGTTTGCAGCTGTAAAAACACTCAATATTTTATATTCAAAATATCTCAAAAAGAAATTCCCCCCTACTATGTAAAGTTTCACAAATGCCTGTAAACCTACCAGAGAGTCCACCAGCTATCTCCACAGTCACTGCCAATTCACAGGCCGACTACTTAACCGATCACACTTATTTCTACCCATTTCTCTCTGAATAGACAAGACTGTCTTTTTTTTTTTTTGGGGAGGCTTGTGCTCACTAACGAAAATATGTTTTTTTATACCTTTTTCCCAGCATTTATTTTTCCACCTCAAAAGCTGCTGATCTCCTCCACCAGCTTATTTGCAGGCACTTTTTTACATGCATACATTACAGGAGTGGCAGCATTTTTTTTTTGTTCTGTGTGAGTTTTCTTTGACTAAAATGACATTACATGTCTGTGAAATAAGCATTCAATAAAGTGAACAGGTTAAACGAAGATTAACTGGAAGACAGAGCGTAGTTACCTCTTACTGCCTTTAGGACCGCCAGATTTTTTATTGACAGTGGAGGAGGATAATGAAATTTAAACATAAAAACTTTATCCAATGTTAATCATTTTTGATGTTAGAGAAACTGCTTGCAAAAATCGGTAGTGTGAACTAAATTCTTACAGAAACCTTTACTCTTTGTACACCTGGGCTTTCCTGTGTGCATTGACTAAAGGGCTGTGAAGCCCTCAGCATGACAGATGGTGATGTAGAAAGTAGAAGTAAGATGGCGTGGCTGCATGACTCCGGAATCGGACACGTAAACCAGGAGTTCCTGATCAAAAAAATGTTGCCTGTTAAATTTATCCACCCGCAGGGTAATGGCTGTGTGTGTAAAGGCTGCTTGTCATATTTTGCAGCCTAACAACTCACGGTGTTCAATACTTAAGATCTCAAATTGTTGGTTGTAATGACTTGAGAATTTTAGGGTACACAGGGGACTTTATAGCTACTAAATAACCAAAATTTCTTTAAAGAATTTCAAAATATGCGGATCACAAGTTTAAAAACTTGTGAGGATAGAACATTTGGGTTGGTGTTCCATAAGAAATTGCACCTAGAAGCCCAAAATTGAAAATGCAAATTAGGGACCCCAAGGGGCCACCTACATAGCAAGGAGCATTGGGGTGGGGTCCGTAAATTTTCTACCCACCTTTCACAAAACTATAATTGCAATACTATGCTACATTTTCTGCTTGTGTTCTTTGAACTCCAATTTATCTGGAATGGGGAGGTGCAGGAAACTTAAATGTAGGGGCAAGTGGGGAACAGATGTATAAATCCCCATAAATTTAATAAAACATAAAAAACCCCTAGCCATCAAACTGTCCGCTTCCCTACCTTGAACCCTAATTTCTCTAGAATAGAGAGGTGCAGGTAAACAAAAATATAGGTGCAAGCAGAATACCCCCCAAACTTTCATCATCATGGCATCACTACAACAAACTCAGGCCATCAAACAAAAAAAAAAAATGATGTGAAGAGTTTTTTATGTTCTAATGATACTATAGTGATAACGGTTTGGGAGTGTTAGCCAGTCGTTTCCGACACATTTTTAGATTCCTACACCTCCCCCTTCCAAAGAACTTGGGGTTCAAGTGTTAGAAGTGGGCAGTAATGTTTAACAGGGCAGTGAGTTTTGATGGTGGGGTTTTTCATGTTCTGATGATACCATAGTAATGAAATTTTAGTAGTGTGTGCGAGTGTGTGAGCCAAAGGTGTTCCCCTCCACTGCACTTACATTTTTGGCTTTGTACACCACACTAATCTAGGGAAATTGGGGTTCAAGAGAGGAGAAGCAGGCAGATAGTATGATAGTATTGTGACAGGGTTATCAATAAAGGGGGCCCATCCCAATGTTCCTTTCTATGCAAGTGGCCCCCAAGGTCTCCAATTTACATTTTCAATTATGGACTCCTATGCGCACTTGCTTTTGAAACAGCAACGCCAATGTTATATTTTCACAAGTACTTACAACTCTGATCCCCATATCTTGAAATTTTTAAAAGCTGGGGTGCTCAAATTATGGTTACTACTATGAGGGTTCCCTGTGCACTTTGAAAATTGCAAAACATTATGATATGCGGTTTAGGAGATATGGAGGTTTGTACACAGTTGTAAGGCTGCAAAATGTAACATGCAGTTACACACACAGCAACTTTGCTGACCATGACAGCAAACACGGCAACTCGGGTGGAGACATTTTTAAACTTTTTTTTTTTTTCCAAAAGACAACCCAGCACAGCTATAGAATGGGGGAGGGACAGTCTGGGTCCCAATCTCATCCCAGCTGTGCGTTTTCCCCTTCGCTTTTACCAGCTGGAATCTTCTCAATTAATGACAGCCAAGAACAGAGCAGCCTCTCCGTTGTCCATTCAGAGGATTAGAGCTACTGATAAGAGCTGGGTGGAGGGGGTACGGCAGCTGGGCGGCCTGTCCAAAAAAAAAAGGGAGGGGGGTGAACTACGTAGAGGTTTTTGCATTCTATGCTCCCCTAAATAGCTCATTTATTTCTGTTTCGGAAGCAGATTTTGAGTGCAGTATTAGTTAGAATGTCATATTGCTCTTTTGAAACTTAGATGGAAAGATTATTGCTTTATACCTAATAGGCAGTTCAATATTTTGTATTCTCTCCCTCCCACTTATCCGCTTACTTACTTAAGAATTATTTTAGTTCCATATGGTTACTAGGAGGGTAGACATACAATTCCCTGATCTTCTTTTACCTGTATAGATAATGAAAATAGTAATCTTCATGGGTATTTGACATATATACTGATTATTTATTGTCGAGGTGTGGAGCCGGGCCAATGTGAATTACTGGACCATTTGGGCCTCCACTGCAACCCCTTTAACTGGGTACGGAGGTTGTACACAACCTTGGGTACCTTTGGGTGCGACGGACGTCCTCACCGATCTTGGTCGGTGTAACTAGTTTGTTTTGTGGCTTCCTGGGTAATTTGTTCTTTTTGTCTTATTCCCTTTTCTTTCATACTTTCCACCCCCCCTCCCTTCTTTGGCCTTTTTTCTGCTGATGTATCTTTTTGGTTCCTTGATGTTGTTTGTAATCCCCCCTGGCAGGAGTTATATCTAGTGATTGCTTTTTTTGCCTTTAAAAATATACAGTTCAATGCTTCCTATTAACAAATGCTTATGTTTATTGTTAAATCAGTAAAACAATTAAAGATTTTTCTCTCCTTTCTTGCAAATATGTAGATTAAAGCCACCTCTTTAATGTAATGAAGAATAAATCAAAAGTAGAAAAAAGAAAGAGGTTTGAGGCTCAGGTACTTAGGTGAAGTATAAATTAAGTATTTATACAGTTTAGATCCATACATAATTATGACCGTATTGATCAGATATGTCCCGATGCGTTTCGCCACAGTTGGGGTTCCTCAGGGGTATAATAACATACAAACTTTACAGTGTGAAAGTGATGAAAATCAAGATTTAATCATGATATAACCAAAAAAGGTGAAGATTACAATAATCTCAGCTGTAGTAGTAGCGTGTAGAGAAAGACGCAATAAAGCATGCTTAGATATATAATCACGATCCATTGCAAAGACAAAATTTTTCATTAGTTTAATATGAAGTGGCGGAAGGTAAACTTTCTGTGGATCAATGAGTGATTTATGCTTCACCTTGTACTGGCCAACAGTGTGTTCAGTTCTGGGTGGCCATTCTTTCCCTTTGTAATACATAGTTCTCCCCAGAGGTTTTTAGCCAGTTGCTCCGCCCGGCTGCTTTGAATACCCCGCCCAGCACTCGGCAGTTCTCATCCTCGGATGCACGGTTCTCACTGAGGCTGCTCTGTGTCATCCGTTCAGAGGATTGCTGCGGAGAGGTGAGCACACAGTTCAGCCTTCATGTGAAGGAGACACAGGCAGCCTCGCCCCCATCTCATAGCACGAGCTCGGATTTCTGCCTCTGAAATGTATCCACCTTTAGCTCGGTGTGTGAATTCTGCATCCTTTCAGCTCTGTGTGTACAAACCTCCATATCTCCTAAACTGTATGTCACAATGAGCAGTAATTTTCAGGGTGTACAGGGGAACCGCCGTGCCCTGCACATGTGGTATGCTGGAGGGGCACTGTGAATTGTCCCTGCGGTGGAGGCTGAGGACAGGAGGATGAGGAGAGGCAGATGTTGTCGCAGGACCAGCGGCGTGAGAACGTGGAGGCGGAAGCAGTGTCACCTGGCCAAGTTGCTGGTGTGGCTGTGCAGGAATCACATTCACCCAGTGGGCCGTAAAGGACATGTATCGTCCCTGACCGTAGTTACAGCTCCACACGTCGGCGCTTCCATGCACTTTGGCCAACACCGACAGGCTCAAGGACTGGTCCACCTTCTGTTCTACATATTTGTGCAGGGCTGGTACTGCCGTTTTTGCAAAGAAATGACGGCTTGGGATTCTCCAGCTCGGCTCGGCACAAGCCATCAGTTCTCTCTGAAAGGTGCAGAGTCCACCACTTGGAAAGGGAGGGACTGCAGCACCAGCAACTTGGACAGGAGCACATTCAGCTTCTTCGCCGTTAGATGAGTGCACGCATACTGT
Organism: Pyxicephalus adspersus; assembly: GCF_032062135.1. Taxonomy (NCBI): domain Eukaryota; kingdom Metazoa; phylum Chordata; class Amphibia; order Anura; family Pyxicephalidae; genus Pyxicephalus; species Pyxicephalus adspersus. The sequence continues at coordinate 63,499,920 of NC_092860.1, forward strand.
TGTCTCTTGGCAGTCACTTCGGTGATCGATTGCTGACGGAATGACTGATGAGGAGTAGGAGGAGCAGGAGCATCTGGACCAGCAGAAGATGAAAATGACATACAGCTCCCTTCGGCTGAGGTGGTGGAGCCTTGACTGCCTGAAAGCCGGTGCGTGCCACAGGTGATGCAGCAGTTGCTGCGGCAGGCTGGACCACCACATCGGAGCAACGGTTCTCCCAGGCAACTTTATGTTGACGCTGCATATGTTGACGCAGGGCCATGGTGCAAACATTGGCACCCTGGCCATGCTTCACCTTCTGCCCACATATTCTACATATGGCTATGTTAACCTCCTCCAGCAGCTTAACAAAAAACTGCCACAACGCCAAGTAGGTGATTTTTCCCCAAACACTCTGCACTGACTGACTGCTACCGCCGCTGCCTCTGTGAACATCTGCACCACTACTTCCCGGGCAGGTAGGCTGCTGCGAAGCAGGTGGTCTATCCCGGACACGTTTGGCTCCCGACCTCCCACTGCTGCCACCCTGCTGACTACCAGCCATTGCTGGCTCAGCCGCTCCTTTACGGGTAAGCTGCCACCCTCTTCCCCTGATGATGATGATGATGCCCCTTTTTCACTCGACTCCCAAGTGCGATCGGCTTCATCATCATCATCGAGTAGTGTATGCACATCACTGATGTCCTCCTCAACGGTCTCTGGGTTAGGAGCCTGACAGCTCGCAACACCACCTCCCACACAACTCTCCTCATCACTACTTGCCCGCCTAGGAGAAAAAGTGGCGGATGTCTCCTCCAGATCTTGGCTGGGCAGTAGCTGCTGACTATCCTCTACTAGCTCGTCCTCGCTGTATAGTGGAGCTGAGCCCACAGCACACAATACTTCTGGGGCTAAGGGAACAGCAAAGGACAGAGGCAAGTCGAGGACAGGTGAGGGCACAGGGTCAGGCCATGCCAACTAAGGGTTGTGTCTGACGAAGCCACTGTTGGCTGGGGGTGTCTGATGTCACTTGGGATGAAGTGGATGACCGCGTTAACCAATCAAGAATAGCTGGGTTGCTGGTCAAGATAGGACCACTAGCATTATGGGTCATCCCGCCTTCCCAGAGTTCCTTGCCCCATGTCCTCACACGTGTAGCTGCCATTTTAGAAAAAATTGTGATTCGTTTCAACGAATCACGAGGAAATTCGGATCTAATTCCACTTCGTCAGCTTCGATTTGCTCATCTCTAACTATTACATCTAGGAATGGAATACTGTTTCTGTTTTGATTCATGGTGAATTTTAAGTTATAACTGTTGGTTTGAAAATACTGGAAATGCTCTTCTAGTTTTTCTGGGTCTGTCCACAGGATCTAGATATTATCAATGTATCTTCTCTAAAATTAGATATATTGTTTAAAAATATTCAAACGCCTTTTTTTTTTTTTTTTTTTTTTTTAATGACCTATTCTATACTTGCACTGTACAATTTTTTCATTTGAATGGATTTATTTGGATCAGATTGGGATGGTTATGATGGTTATGAAAGTTCTCAACCAACTCAACATAACATATCTTAGATCAGTACCCTGATCTTGAAATTCAAACAAATATTTAGAAAAATGTCCAATGCACTGGCACATCAAATTTCTCAACAATATATTACAGATAAAAGTAATCCCTTAGGTCTTCGTATACAAATTTTTGCAAATGTTAATCATATTAAGAGGATTTAGGATAATTGGGAAGAAGCTTTACAGAAACGGTTAGGTGAATTAGGTAGAGTTTTGATTACCTACTATTAAAAAAAAAAATAGAAAAACTTGATTAAGAACTTTTAGATATCCAATCTCAAAATCTTACAATTATTAATTCTCGTCATTTTCTAGTGCATCTAGAAAAATAATATACAAACATTAATAACAAAAAGCATAAAAAAATCCAAAGGGATAGGTGGGCCATAGCACAACCACCCATGACAATAACCCTTCAAATACTTTCTACATAACCACACACGGAAAAAACCCTTGATGAAAGAAATATATCAAAAAGCAAAAACATTAGTTTGCTATAGTTAATTTAGATAGAATAAATTTGGAGGTGAATAAACCATCATCTATTTCTCAAACTAGAGAAATAGTTAACAATTAGGGTTACATATATTATGGCTATTGTTATTACCAATATTTCCATATTATATTTTAATGAACTAATAATTAAGGCAATTCCAGGATTTTTGAACGAAATAACTACTTTTATCATGCCAACACCTTTAGAGAGCAAGGTTATGGAGTGGCATTTACTTCGACCTCGCTCTGCACATCCCCCATATACTTGCAGAATCATTTATGCATCTAGGATTCCACCACACGTGGCCTTTACTTGAGCCTGCATCTCGGGGGGCAGACTAATAGGAAGAGTGGGAGGGCATAGGAGGGAGGATTGACAGTAGGTCCTGCGGATGAGCAGTAGGACCTCTAGGACGCCAACAGCATCGCTATTTAAGGCGGGACTTCGGCAATGACATCCCGACACAGAACAGCAGCATGTCTGGCTGCTGTTTCCTGCTACATTATCATGAGCGCTCTATATTTTTTGCATCTATCATACAAATTTTTGACCCAACCCAACCACTGGACCCCAACCTTTAAACCAGGAATAAATTATACCATTTCCTCTACAGAAATTTTAATGACATAAAAATTATGCAGTTTAATACTATGTTTTCAATACAGTATTTTTTCTCATCCTCGATCACATGATTCCTCAATCCCAATGCCCTTCCCCTTCGGTGTCTTGTAATTCAGAAATCCTTGATATAATTATTGAATTAACCAAAACAATTACACCCTATACCTTGTTACAATAATTCACCACCAGACAAACATATGAATCTGCATATTACATATATATCAATTGTCTGGTTCACCTTTGCAAACATAAAAAAACACACATATGAAATATACCTGACTTGCTAGTTCTAGATCGAACACTCCTGTGGTCTTCTTTGGCTTTTTCCTCATCAGCTGTTTTATCATCACCTTTTACAGATCCTTCTTTTAAGCTTGGAGAAGACCTTAACAAAAACATAAAAAGTAACAATCACAAAAAGAAAGTGCCTTGCATTTTTTTTTATTGATTCCTCATCAATACAGATTTTTGCTCAAAGCAGATTTTCTAAGGGTTTAAAAAAGATGAAGAAACAGCTTGCCTGCTTGGCATACTGATCCTGATCATTTCATTCAAATTGCCAAACAAGTGAAACTTCTCTGACTGTTTGGTCAATTTAATAAATTTAATGCATAGATGCAGCAGGGAAAAGTATAACATCTACCAGTAACTATCGCTTTGGCTTTATCAATTGTGTCTCTGACCTGATCGTAGGAACATGGCGGGTGGAAATAGATAGGATGAAATATGTGGCTAAACTTTTTGTTTTTTCTCTAATATTATTACAGCCTGTGATCATCTGAATCATCTCCACACTGGTCTACTCTACTGAGTGAGAAACACGTCAACGACAAATTTTTGGAGGATCCTCATAGTCTACTACTATCACACAACATTTAAATACTGCACTTTACTTGGATTATATCTGTGTGTACTTTTTTTGCATGGAAATTTGCATTGTAAAATATGATCAGGAGGACAAATTGAATAGTTTGTTGCCCGGATTTCTTCAACTGAATGGTTTGCAACTCTCCCTGGTGCCAGGGTTCGGCATGTGGTGGACCGAGTGGACAAACTACTGGGAGGGCCTGGACAGGACCCAGCTGTCCTAGTCCATGTTGGAACCAAAGACAATACAGATGAAAGATGGAGGATCCTTAAAAATCAGTTTAGGGAACTAGGTTTCTAGCTGAAGAAAAGGAGTATATTCTCTGGAATATTGCCTGTGCAACACAGGAAAGGAAGAGGGAGCTTAGGAAGCTAAATGCACGGCTTAAGTCCTGGTGTAGAAAGGAAGGGTTTGGGTTCATAGAGCACTGGGCTGACATTTCATTGGGGTACGACCTGTATGTCAGAGATGGTTTGCACCTAAATGAAAGGGTCTGGTGTGCTAGGGGAAAGATTTAGGGGAATGGTGGAGGGATATTAAACTAGGACAGAGCGGGGAGGGACAGTCAAATAAGGTGTCAGAAAGGTTAGTCAGGGGTCAGACACTAGTGGAGGGTGGATTGGGGATAGTTGGGGGGAGGATTTTGGATAATTGTAGGGAGCTTCCCATGTTACAAACAAACATAGTATTGGGCAGTACTAGTTGTACTGAAAACCAAAATAATTTGGCAAACAATGATGGTAAAAGCAGCAATGGTTTAAAGAGCCTGTTCACCAATGCTAGTAGTCTAGCAAACAAGATAGGGGAGTTGGAAGCCAAAATGAGCGAGGAGAATTATGACTTAGTTGGTATTGCTGAATCCTGGTTTTGTTCTTTGCATGGCTGGGCTGTCAATATTCCTGGGTATACTCTCTTTCGTAAAGACAGAGTCAAACAAAAGGGTGGGGGTGTCTGTCTGTATGTGAGACGTGATCTAAATTGAATGTAAAAGGATGAAATTGGGGATGGAACAAGCGATGAGGTTGAGGCATTATGGGTGGAGTTGAATGTGCAGTTGAATAACACAATTAAATATTGGAGTCTGCTATAGGCCCCCCAGTGCTAAGGAAGAAATGGAGAATCAACTACTAGCACAGATAGAAAATGCAGCAAAAACTGGAAAGGTTTTAATCATGGGAGATTTCAACTATTCTGACATTGACTGGAGTAATGGCACTACAGGAACAGCAAACTGGAGGACATTTGTGAATTTAATACAAGATAAATTTATGGTACAGTTTATAGAAGCCCCAACTAGAAATGATACTTTGCTGGACCTAGTTAGACCATTTTCAAACAATGCAGAGCTTATAACAAATGTGCAAATAAAACAATCTGGGTAGCAGTGACCATATTTTGATATCATTTAATGTAAGCTGTAAACAGGAAGCAAAAACAAGAAAGATAAAAACATTTCATTTTAAAGAGAGCAAATTTTCCATTCTCTCTGTGTTTTGGACTGGGAGACAATATTGTCCTCAAAGAACACAGAACAGAAATGGGAAGGTTTCAAGTCTGTTCTACAAAGCAAAATGAAAAACATATTCTAATGGGTAATAAGTGTAAGAGGCTAAAATTAAAACCTATATGGCTCACAGCTGATGTTAAAGCCATAAGGAACAAAAAAAAAGGGCAGTCCAAAAACAAAAATGAAGGATCACCTTCATCATTTGAAACCTATAAAGATTATAAAAAAAGATATTAATAAAAAAAAATAACAGATCTGAGCATGAAGGCCCTTTAAAAGGCTAATGCTGGGTTGATAACTGGGGATAAAGAAAAGTCTTACTAAACACTTTTTTTTTAGCTCTGTGTACACGAAGAAAAATGGCAGACCTCATAATAAGCAATGTCACTGCCCTTAATGAGTCACAATGGCTCAGAATTGATATGATTGAGAAACAGCTGAGAAAAATTAGGGTTGACAAAGCACCAGGACCTGAAGGATTTCATCCATGTGCCCTCAAAGAGCTGAGTTCAGTTATTTCAAAGCCGTTATTTCTATATTTTAGAGATTCTTTAGTCGCTGGCATGGTACCGATGGATTGGCGTAAGGCCAATGAGGTTCCTATCTTCAAAAAGGGAGCAAAGTCATTACCAGGTAACTACAGACCGGTTAGTTTATTGTCCATAGTTAGAAAGGTCCTAGAGGGTTTGATAAAGAACCACATAGAGGGGTTTCTGCTAAAAAAAAGATTATTATAAGTGAGAGTCAGCATGGCATGACACAGAACAGAAATGTTTAGTCTGTTCTACACAAGCACCCTGAAAAATATATGCCAATGGGTAATAAGTTTAAAAGGTTAAATTTAAAACTTATGTGGCTAAAAGCTGATGTTAAAAAAGCCATAAAGAACAATAAAAGGGCATTCTAAAAATATAAAAATGAAGGATCATAATCATTTAAAAATTATATAGAACGTAACAAAAGATGTAAAAAAGAAGATAAAATGTGCAAAACTTCAAAATGAAAGACAGATTGCAAAGGAAAGTAAGGCAAACCCCCTAAAAATGTTTTAAATATATAAATAGCAAATAGATCAGATCTGAGCATGTAGGCCCCCCTTAAATAGATGTCTCTGGGTTGGTAACAAGATAAATAAAAGGCAGATTTACTAAATAATTTTTTTTACCTCTGTGTATACAAAAGAAAACAGCAGAGCTCAAGTGCTAATTCATAAAAGCAGTGTCACTGCCTTAAACAGATCAAAGGCTCAAAATTGATATGCTTAGGAAACAGTTGGGCTTTTTGACAAAGCACCAGGAACCAATGGATTACACATCCACGTGTCTTCAAAGAGCTGGACTCAGTTATTTCAAAGCCAATATTTCTAATTTTTAGAGACTAGGATTGGCGTAAGGCCAATGTGGTTCCCATCTTCAAAAAGGGAGCAAAGTCATTACTAGGTAACTACAGACCGGTTAGTTTATTGTCCATAGTTAGAAAGGTCCTAGAGGGTTTGATAAAGAACCACATAGAGGGGTTTCTGCTAAAAAAGATTATTATAAGTGATAGTCAGCATGGCTTTAAGAAAGACAGAAGTTGTCAAACAAATTTACTCTCTTTTTATGAGGAAGTAAGTAAACAGGTAGACAGTGGAATAGCAGTTCATATAGCGTACTTGGACTTTGCTGAAGCATTTGACACTGTACACCCCACAGACGGTTAATATGCAAAATAAGGTCAATACGTTTAGAAGAGTCAATCCGTAAATGAATAGAGAACTAGCTTAAAGATTGCACCCAGAGAGTTGTAATTATTGATTCATACTCTGAATGGTCTAAGGTTATTAGTGGTGTACCCCAGGGTTTAGTGTTGGGACCTTTACTGTTTAACATCCTTATAAATGATATAGAGTTTGGGATTAAAAGTACCATTTCTGTGTTTGCAGATGACACCAAACTTTTAGAGGGGGGATATGATCACCCTGTATAAAATACCGTATTTTTCGGACCATTAGACGCTCCGGACTATAGGACGCACCAGGTTTTCCGCACGGGAAAACAAGAAAAAAAAAAATTCATTTGATTTCCCCTGAGATCCAGCGTGCGGCACTTGTGCCCGCCCATGAAGGCGCGCCTTCGTGGGCGGGCACAAGTGCCGCACGCTGGAACACAGCAGGAAAACAGACAGAGGACCGGCGGGGACACAGGTAAGTAAAAAAATATGCCCCCTGTACCTCTGCATTCGGACCATAAGACGCACCCTGATTTCCCCCCCCACTTTAGGAGGAAAAAAAGTGCGTCTTATGGTCCGAAAAATACGGTATATAAATATTAAATGGCTATAAAAACATTGGATGCTTGGTAGAGGAAGATCATAGGTAAAGAGGTCAACTTTTTTAATAGATAGTGTATCTATGTTTTTCAGAGAGTAAAAAAGATAATAAAACCTCTTTCCATGTAGTAAAGCATGGAGAGAGAATCTAGTAATGGTGGTAGGGAGTGCAGTTACAGGCAAGCATGGGAAAATACTATTTTGGCACTCCCCTCAAAGGAACGGGACAAATTTAGGAATTAGGATTTCTTTTTCATGATCGAATAGAATAAAAGCAAAAGTGATTTTATCCCTTTAAGAGTGTTGCTTGTCTGGGACTGTAGCAGTTGATCCTAAAAATTAGTGTTCCAGCACAGCAGAGATGATTAAATTTTTCCTGTACACTAAAAAATGCAGTCTTCCAAAAGTTGAGAGAGGAAGGCTTACCTGGCTCCAGACCTAGATAAGAGTGTAGTACTGTAAGTACTGTCTCTCAACAGATAAGCAGGAACCCAAAGAAGTGAAATAGATTCTGGATTGCACACAGCTGAGAATAGGGAAACTCTCATACAAAAAAGTTTAATTAGATAACATACATCCTGACCTAGATAGAAAAAGTATAAACCAGCAACCAACATGTGAAAAGGGACAGAAATCAGATAAGAATAGAAATTCAGAAATTACACTCACTAAAACTAAGTGTGCTGAAGAATATCTGTGAGAACACACAGTCAACCTGGACGCTACATTTCACATGGACTAGTTAAATTAGAACAAGAAAAGACTGGAAAAACTTTGCCTCCTCTCAGAAGGGCTGGCCTTCCTTTTCTGTGGCAACATTTGAAAAGCATGGAAACATCTTGCCTTGGTTTTGACTGGTGGTGATATGGAGTGGTTGATAATCTTGTAACAAATCTTGAACATGGTTAACATGCAACAGCTGCCTACTTTTGGGACTGTTGCTGACCATGCCTACTCCTTTATGACCGCAGTTTTACTTATCCTTTGCTACTTACAAAAGCATAATGTGCTATGTCAAAGCTCATATCATTTGAAACTGGTTTTATCAACATGATAGTACTCAACCCCCAGTCAACAGATCTCAATCAAGAAAAGTACCTTTGGGATATGCACATCATGGATATCCAGAGGACAAAACTATAGCAACTAAGTGAAGAAATCATGTCAAAGTGGACCAAAGGCTCTAAGGAATGTTTCTTGCAAAAGATTTGGGGCAGTTCTAAAGAGGGCTCAACCTGGTACTAGAGTAACTAATTAGGTAGCCATTAAGTGTAATAAAATTTATCAAATTAGTCAAAAGCATAAACAGCACTACAATGTTCTCACTCTTGGCTGGTGAAACAAGTGGCTTACAATCAAGTGGAGTTAGAAAACACAGTGTTCTGATAATGTGCATTTGGGAGTTGTGTCTGTTTGACGGTCATTTTTTTTTTTTTTTTTTTAAATTACTTTTTCCCTACTTTCTATTATGACCTCCAAGGGGGAGTTGGTCAAGGTTTCACAGGTAATTGAAGTTCTGGGCAGACTCACCTTGAGCTTGCTCACTCTTGCTTTGTGATACAAGTGGCTGGGATTCATGTGGAGTTAAAAAAAAGTTGTTTGGAAACAAAAGTCGAATCCTTATAGTAACTACAAACTGTAAGTAAAACTTTTATAACTGAAAGAAAACATTGTAACTGTGAAAATGAGTGGCATGGTTTGTTCAGTGCACAGTCTGCCATAAGTATGCACAAATGGAGCACCAGCTCCTAGGTGAATACCACTGTGACAGATGTAAGCAAGTCGCCCTTCTGGTATCTCGCGCGTTGGAGAGCTGGAGAGGCGCATTGCAACACTAAAATCACTGGATCACCTTGAGAAGGGTCTCCTGCTCACTGAGCAGGTAGATAATGGTTTAGATGTGGAGGGTGAGGAGGTTAATCAGGATGAACATTTAAGGATTTGGGTTACCATAGTTCAAGGGAGTGGAAGCGTGTTTGAGCATCCTAACAATTTTGCAAAGTTATGTGAAGATGTGCAGGCGGTAGACCCAGTGGTGGCAACTCTAGTTGTTACTACTACGCCTAACAGCCTGGAGAGCAGCCCATACAGTAGGGGTGGGGAAGGAAATGCAGGAAGGCGTACACAATTGGTTGTCATAGGTGATTCTATGATCAGGAGGACTGAGAATAGTTTGTCGCCCGAATCCGTTCAACCAAATAGTTTGCATGGGGCTGGGCATGACCCAGCTGTCTTGGTCATGTTGGAACCAATGACAAGACAGATGGAATATGGAGGATACTTAAAAATCAGTTTAAAGAACTAGGTTTCAAGTTGAAGAAAAGGACCCTCAAGGGTATATTCTCTGGAATATTGCCTGTGCCATGCCCAACACCAGAAAGGCAGAGGGAGCTTAGACAGGTAAATGGCTTAAGTCCTGGTGTAACAGGGAAGGGCTTGGGTTTTTAGAGCACTGGGCTGACTTTTCATTGGGGTACAACCTATATGCCAGAGATGGTTTGCATCTAAATAGAAGGGGGTCTGCTGTGCTAGGTGAAAGATTTAGGGGAATGGTGGAGGGATATTTAAACTAGGACAGAGGGGGGTGGGACAGTTAAAAAAGGTGACAGAAGGGTCAGACAGGGGCCAGCCACTAGTGAAGGGTGGGATATGGATAAATATAAGGAGTTTCCCATGTTACTCACAAACATTGGATTGCGCAGTACTATTTGTACTACAAGAACAGCAAAAGGGAGGAAATTTGTGAATTTATTACAAGATAATTTTATGGTACATTTTATAGCAGCCCCAACTAGAAAGGATACTCTGTTGGACCTAGTTATTTCTAAGAGAGCAAATTTTCCATTATTAAGGGCAGCTCTCTGTGACTTGGACTAGGAGAAAAAATTGTGATCAAAGAACACAGAACAGAAATGTTTAGTCTGTTCTACACAAGCACCCTGAAAAATATATGCCAATGGGTAATAAGTTTATAGGGTTAAAATTAAAACTTATGTGGCTAAAAGCTGATGTTAAAAAAGCCATAAAGAACAATAAAAGGGCATTCTAAAAATATAAAAATGAAGGATCAGCATCATTTAAAAATTATATAGAACGTAACAAAAGATGTAAAAAAGAAGATAAAATGTGCAAAACTTCAAAATGAAAGACAGATTGCAAAGGAAAGT